>NC_133317.1:9799362-9801205 GCF_012295235.1 Primulina huaijiensis | reverse complement strand
AATTTTAGTAGACTGGACAAAATAATCCCGCCTTAAATAAAAAATCTCAAAAAATCTTTTCTGATGTGGAAGATCAGTCTAGGCTGCAACCACAGAGCATACTCAGAATTTTAAGAAATTTTAAACCAAGGCTCTGATACCACTTGTTGGTCCCACGTGCGGTAATTTGAGATAATAAAACCCGAAAATAAAGAATAAACTGGACACCGAGATTTACGTGAAAAACCCCTAAAAATTATTAGGGTAAAAACCACGGGCAAGATGAAAAGAATTTCCACTATAATATTTTGTGGTGTACAACTCACTCACTGTGTTTCCAAAGAGAACACACACTCTCTTAATACAGGAGAACAAACACCTCACAAATATTATAGAATGTTATAAGATGAGAGAAAACTCGAAGAAGGGATGATTTGAAATGAAAAGGGGAGCTCTATTTATAGAGCCCTTGGACCGTGTGAACAAGGAAATTGCCTCGCAATTTCATCACACAATTCCACGAAATTTCCTAAACATTTCCCACGTTTTTATTCAGTCAAATTTGACAACTGAGTTGTCAAATTTGATACACCTACTAGTTGGCCCATTTTGCCGACACGAATCACACCATAAATTGTCTTCAAAGTTTTTGTAACAATATGTGGCCATCTAGTTGTAAGACAAAACTTTGGGAATCAATTTACAAAGGATTAAAGATTATTACCCACGTCAGGAACATTCTTGATCAACCCACACATCGATACATATTCATACATACAAACGCAACACACATATAATTTTTCAATATATATATATATATATATATATTTTTAATTTCAATTTTTTTTAACAAAAATAATCATAAAAAAATCGATTGAATATTCATGTTCACGCTTATAATATATTGCATAATTGTAATAGTAAATAACAAATATTGAACGTTTAATATAAAATATTTGCATTTTCCAGCCTTCTTAAATTCCGCGCGGATTCCGAGTACTCATTCCCTTCGTTTCCCGATCTCGGTCGCAAGCATAAGCAGAGAAATTCAAATCGATATTATCCGAGGAAAATTTCCAATTTTGTGATTCGAGAGATCTTCAATGGAGTTTTCTTCTTGCCCTGTTTGTGAGCTGACTGTTCCATCTTCTGAAATCGAGAGGTATAATCTTTTCGCTCACTATTTTTTCTCCGTGTTTCTTTAATTAAATTTTTTTTAATGTAAAATTTATGGTTTTAATTTCATAGGCATGCGAATGAACATTTTTCTGATGAAGATTACGCCACAGATTTCGAAATCGCGCGACAGATGGCTCTCTCTCCAGCTAGTCCACCCCGATTTGTGAGTAAACAATTAGCGAGCGCACGAATCTTTTTTGCTCGTGGATTTGTTTTGTTTTGTTTTTATTTTGCGGAGACATATTTTTTTGGTAAAATTTAATTTTCATTTGTTAAATACATAGCTGCTGGGCGGGTACTCCGGTAAATTACATATTCATTTTTAAGCTCTGCAACAGTTCATCTATGCTTTACTGCCGTAGTGCTTGGTTATTTATTCAATCTTCGTCTTCTCTGCCACCTTCGAAATGAGTTGTGTTGGTACTTGGTCACTTGCATCTGATATCTGAATAACTTGAACCGTTTATGAACACTTCACGTTGAGTTAGTTTAGGTTGCTTCTCCATTTCATCAACCAACATTTCTCGGATGTGCTCATTTATTTAATTTTCCTATCTATAAGCCGGCCCTAGGGATGGCAATGAGCCAAATCTAAAGTCGGTTAAGAACGTGGTCAAGCCGGCACGCAAGTAGGTCTGAGCGGGTCCTTGAATTCGATGGACTTTCCCCGCCACTATATATATAT
>NC_133317.1:9710889-9799295 GCF_012295235.1 Primulina huaijiensis | reverse complement strand
ATATATATATATATATATATATATATATATTACTAAGAATATATTTATATTTTTTATTTATTGAATTGAATAATGTATACCTTAATCTCTTATTTTAGCTCATAATATTTTAGGATTGAAATAATTTTATTTTATAAGGATGTATTTAAAATGAAAATATATAATCATAATTTTTATTTTGTTATGAGTTGAATATAATAATAGAATTCAATTTGTGAAAATATATTTTTGTTTCTAAATATTATTAATATAAGTTGGAAAATAAATTTAATGATTTATTAATTTTAGAAGTTTTTTATTATATAATGACTAAATATTTTAAAATAGAATTTTTAGCGAGCAGGTCCAATGGGTCAAACCTGGATTGGACCCTCCCTGTTGCCATCCCTAGCCGGCTCCTAGTAAAAGATTATGGTCGTTATGAAGTGAATCATTTTTAACATATAGTGTTCTATTTTAACACAAGAAAAAGATAGGACAAAGATATTTATTAGCAGAACGGTGAACCACTAAATGCTTATTATCTCACACATTTGTTTGCAATTTCGTTAGTCATAACCCCTGGTTGATGACCATAAGTTCTAAATCAACTTGCAGTTGTCGGGACAAAATGGATGCTTGATCACAAATATATGTAGGAATAACTACAATGGATCACATATTTATTGGAAGTGCAACGTGGAGTAAAACTCATGGGTATCATAGAGCTTGAGCACAAGGCACTGGACAAAGTATGTGGTTGATGATGATGATGTAGAGTCTAAATATTCAAATAAAATTTCATCACATTTAACCAATTATATGGCTGAAAAACTATTGAACGATAATAATTCAAATTTTCACTAGTCTATTAGTTAAAAATAAGTAATTATTATGTTGTATTTCTAGTATATCGTATTAGGTTACTAGACTTACGTGTAAGATCTAGTTATGAGTTTACCATTACCAGTAGAGATGCACATTTAACAAAAGCAAGAGACTTAAAATTGAAGAATATATTTACTTGCGGTCAACTTGGTCAGCTTTAAGAAAATATTCTTTATCGTTTGCATGCTTCAGTTATTGGTGTCTGCAGCATGAATAATAACACAAAAATTACATCTCATGTCTAGGCTGAAGATACCTTGCAACGTGTTTGTAGTTCTTTGGATCATGCTCAGAGCAGTTCTTCTGGGTGTCTCGCATGTTATGGGAGGAATTTGGATGAAAAATGTGCTACTTTAGTTCACTCACAAAAGAAGGAATCGTTTTATATTGTTGAAGGTGGGTTGATGATGTTACTGAAAAGCTGTTTGGAACTAGATAGAGAAAACTATGTGAGTATATTGTCGGGGCATGTTGATCATATTCAAAGTTCCGACTCAGAGGATGTTGGATGGGGGTGTGGGTGGCGTAATATCCAGATGCTTTGTTCGCACTTGCTCAGTCAAAGACAAGAAGCAAGTGATGTCTTGTTTGGTGGTTCTGGATTTATACCTAATATTGCATCACTTCAAAGATGGCTAGAACTTGCTTGGGAAAAAGGCTTTGATGCACCCGGCTCAGATGACTTTGATAAAAAAGTCTTTGGCAAGTGTGATTGGATTGGAACTACAGAATGTGCCACACTTTTCCGTTCCTTTGGTCTGCACGCCGGCATAGTGGATTTTTGTGATAAAGATTTAGGGTTAGATTCTTCTGGTTGCTTAACCTCTGGTATTGGAGGAACAAATAAAAGTGTTGACAAGAGGAAATATGCACAGGTTTATGGACCGATGGACATCTTTCTGTCGGAGGGAAAACTAGATTTGTCGTTCTCAGTTAACTCAATGAACTCAGTGAATGGAAGCTCTAAGCACTTTAATGTTTCATCTCACAAGGTTGTTGAGTGGGTGTGGAATTACTTTTCTGGCAACAAGGTCAACAAACCAGGCAATCTCAGTGTTATTCTTAGCGAGAAAGCGTAAGTAAATTGTAACAATATGTATGAGAGGTCTTATCATGGTGATATTATATTCTTTTAATGAAAAATTCTTGAATCTGTAAAAGTAAATGAATCTTTTGTTCAAAAAACGATTCTGCTATGTTCATAACCTAATGACGTCTTACCATGAGGTTTCTGAGCAGGCCATTGTATTTTCAACATCATGGCCACTCGAGAACAATTATTGGCATTCAAGCTACACATCAACGGACTGGGATGCAGCAATACAACTTGTTAATTTTCGACCCATCTGAAGTAAGATAGTTTGTATACCTGAGTGTAGAAATAATTATTGATTTTAGTGCTGCCTTCATTCTATAATAGCATTATATTCAGCTGGAAACCTGGTGATCCTTTCAATTGACGTCTTTATATTTCTGAGATCATTTTATTTAGATGAAGAACTGGCAAGATTCTATCTTCTGTGATGCTTATGGATTCAAAATGTTTAGTTTTTGGAGTTTGTGTCTCATCATGGTACTTCCAACGTGTTTCCAGCAATCTATCTTAAAGATAAATCATACCAAATCTTCTTCTACCATGGATCCTGATTCCTTGAAGCCTGTTTTTAAATCAATGAGAAGAAGTAAAACCTGTGGTATATGTTTACCTTTTTTTTTAATTGTATTTCACAGTCTCAAATGTCTGCTGCTAATTAATGGAACTTGTGGTAAAGTAAAATTTTTAGATGTTTATATTGCAATTTAGTTCCGTAAAATTATAGCTTATTTATAAGGTCCACCAATCATTGTTTTCTAGAAAACCAGAGCTCTGGAAAAATCTCTCAGAGCGAATCTTGGATGGCAAAAATTAATAAAGAGAGGCGCCCACACTTTAAAGAAGCAGCAGTACCAGGTTGTTATATATTATCTTCTGTTTTGATTGTTCATTTTGTAATAGATGTTTCTGTTTCAGTTGTGCTTTGTTGATAATGGAATTTCGCATGGGGAAGAGTTGGAAAGGCTGAAGACCTTGCACAGCATTCGTTTCAATTTATAGGTTGCAATTTGAACTGGGTGTTTATTTTGTGTACCATGTTATTTTTCTCTTGGATGACCACAGCTCACATGAACCCAAGCTAATCAATATGATTATTGTGCACATGGCATGATGATCGCAACCTCAACAAACTAATGGAATCTCAAGGCGACTTTCAGTATATTGCTGTTGATGTAGACATTTTACCTTCTGTGATATTCTGAGCCTGACAGCCTTGAGTGAACTCCGTCATTTACTTTAACTAAAAGGGTTGCTTGGTACTCATTTCCACAACCTTGCCTCGTTGTCCGCAATGGCCATGACAATTGAGTCAATTATTGCCGAAAGCCTGTTTGCTTCTTCGAATTGTGTTTTTGCAGTTTTGGAGATTCCAAAGAATCAATGACAGCCCCTTTCTAGTGCATTTGTTGATTCATCAAGGAGCATCATTCCAGGCTTTTTCAGTAGGTGCCCTCGTGATTACTATTTTTTGGTATCGTCCGCCAGAAAGTTGGCACCTCCTTTTCCCCTACCTATGTATTGTATCCTCTGGGCATACTGCTCATAATTTCATGTATGTTTTCATCGGTTGGCACCTGTATCATTTCAGCTTCAGGTGCCTTTTCATTCACGATTTTGTCTCTATTCGAGCAACTGAAGAGGAGTGGCTCCGGCTGCACCAATTCAATTTGTCCGCAATTTTCTCAGATTGTAATCTCGAATGTCATTCCGTTGATTAGAATCTCTCTTTTGGCATCATAAAAGATCCGAGAAAGAGAGAAAACCGAAGATTTCCCTGCTCCACCTGGCCCAACAAGGGCATCTTTTGATCCTGCTTCAATTTTAAGGAAGGAGTCTAATATATAATAAGTTTCTGGTCTCAAGAGGCAAGAGAACTGGACGTTTTGAAACTCAACTTCACCCTTAATGCTCCGATTTGGTGACTGCTTCTGAGAGTCTAGTTTGATTTCTGTCTCTCGATCAAGGGTTTGGGGGGCAGATGTTAAGATGCTCATAGCAGAGAAATCAGTTGGTTTCTGCAGTTCTGTGATTGAAGGTGTCTTGAGACATAATATTTCATATTTTTGCGTTATTGAAGTTTGTTTGACTTCTCTCAAGTAGGATTGATGTATACCACAATGCAACAGCATTAGCAAATTCCATGAGCAAAGAGATATAGCTTGAATTATCCGGTATTTTCTGCTTCTCTTGCTCATCATGAGTGGCTTCTTCAAAATCACTTTTGCCTTTTCAGTCACATGCTCTTCCTGGAAACAAGGTCTGGATAAGCCGCATAATTGTCATGTGAAACTCCTTCCGATGAGTTGCTTTGAATTGACCCACCAAAAAAGTGGCATGGCATGACAGATGGGACCTATAATCCTGCTAACTTTGATGCTGACTATTGTTGCGATGGCAATGGTGGATGTACCCTGAAAAATATAAGACATTTAGTGTGAGATAATGCTCTTGGCTGTCGATATAATCCTTTTTCTGTAACATGAAGAAATACAGGATTATAGTTGACTGCCTGGACAACTCAGTAACTTTTATAGGATTGTGAAGTCTTGTTATAGTGACATGATGATTCTCTTGCCGCAACCGCTAGTTGTAACAGGTCACTTTTCCTTCTGGGATTGATCATGTAAACCCTTGAAGGATCTAATCTTCATTCCGGGATGGATAAGCAAACTGCACGTCACATATCTCTCATTCAATCAGGACTAGTGTCTCTCCTAGTTTATCATATAATATTAGCTTTTCTTTGAATCACATGTAACTTGTAAGGCTTCCTTTCTGGTAGCTTTTGGTTGGTTAAAAATCCGCATGTGTGGTACAGCATATGTGAGTGATGTGCGACTTGAACAGTTATACATCAAAGTTAGAATACTCTCAAGAGTCTTCAACTGAACAAGTTTTTTATCCCTATATTTCAACTGATCTTTTTTGGTTGAAATAATGAGAAAATTATATGCTTTAATTAGTATTATTTATCAATGTTCTAAAAAGCACGCTTAAGCCTTAAGTTTGAAGCTCGGCAAAAACGTCCCGCATCGGAGAAAGCGGAAAAAAGCGTTAAGCATAATTAAGGTGTTTAATTAAGCGTACTTAAGCACAATTAATTGTATCTATTTATTTTTTAATTTTTTTTATTTTGAAGGTATATCTTTTTATTTTAAAACAATAAATTATGTTTATAATTTAGATGTTTATTTTTTAATTTTAATTATGATTAAACATGTCTGATAACGATTTGACAAATATTTAACATTTTTAATGTGATCTAGTTGTAAAAACAAATAAAGATTGTAATTTTGATATTTTTATGATTTTATAAATATGAGAATTAATGCATCAGAATTAAATTTATCATATTTATGTATTATTTTATCTATTTATTGGTTTGAGATAGTTACCATTACACTAAAGATAAAACACGTTTTTTCACGCTTAAGCATGTGCTAATCTCGCTTAAGCTTGAAAAGCTTGGAGCTCGACATCCGCGTTTCGGGACGCTTCACGTTTTTTAGAACCTTGTTATTTATAACATAATAACGGGTAGATGATGATGATGATGTCATTCTTAATATGTCGTCGTTGTTAACAGCTTGTAGGTAAATAATTGAAGATAGTTTGCAGGCATGCTCTAATTGTTGAATATTTATTATAATTGAATAAGAGGTTTATAATAGTATTGGTTTTATGAAGGGTTGCTGGCTTTTGAACCGGGTTCTAATAAATCTAATTTTATGGTTGAAAAGTGCAAGAGAATTTAGAGATGGGAATTCATATCAGTTTGTTCATAATATGGTTGGTGAAATATACCGTGCACATTCGTCCGTTTTGCGAAACTATGAAATAACTTTTATATTTGAACCCGTTTTGGAGCAAACATGTCCATGACTCGGAAATCGATTTTTTTTAATATAAAGTTTTACATTTTTTTTTCAAATTGAATATTTTGTGATTGTTAATATAATTAAGATTGTCTAATTTGTCTGTCATAAACAAATAAAAATTAATAATTAATAAACCAACAAATATGAAGGTGGGTCTTTCATCAGATGAGTTGATCTGATTTATAATTATCATAGAAAATATTATTTTTGGCCAATATTTTCATAACAGGATCAGTTTAGTTTATAAAAACGGTTCAACCGCTCGAACCGTTCAACCGGACGGTAGGACTGGAATATTATATTATATAAAATAATAAATAGAATATAGTAAATAATATATTGCAAATTTTAAAAATCTAAAATAAGTATATAAATAATAAAAAAATATTTATCAAAATTTAAAATTAAAAAATATACATATAATAAATATAATTATATCTATATTTTTTTGACAAAATAAATCAAAATAAGCTTTAATACAACTAAAAAAATATTTTTAATAAAGTTTAAAATTTAAATAATCATATATATAACAACTAAAAATAAAATTCAAAATATAAGAAATATATTTTTAAAAAAATATAAGAAAATAATTAAATTCTAAAACTTTATTTAAAAAATTACAAAAGTTGTGAACTTGTCAGAAGGGTTTTAACCGATTCACGATTGGTCCAGCAGGTTCTTAACCAGTTCGACCGGTTGTCGATCGGTTTTGACTAATTTTACCGTTAAAATAAGTTATAGAGTAGGTACAAACCGGACCGATGGCTAGTTCTCGGTCGAACTGGCCGATGCTGTCCTGTTTTAAAAACACAGTTTTCCGCATAAAAAATAATACTTTTTTATGAGTTAGATCGAAAATCCGCCTCACCAAATTGAACCGTGAGATAATTTCACAAAAGTTTTTGTGCAAAGATGGAAACATTTAAATAAAGTACTTTTGTCTTAAAAATTTAACTCCATTTTTTTCACCTGTATTATTGGCAAATATTTTGTATATAACATACTAAAACTTGGGGTAAAATATAAATAATATTAAATATTGTTGTATTTTATATTTTTAATATATACTAAAATTCCGTGATTTTTTTAAAATATGAAATGTTATTTTTTTGAATAAAAATTTTAATTGTTAACATACAAAAGTATTATATTTGATTTTTTTAAGGTAAATTAAAATTTTATTATGTAAGGAAAGGTATTATAAGGGCAAGATTTTCTAATAATTAATTATAGGTAAAGTAAAATATTATTTTCATTTTGGATTGAAATAACACTCCCCTAATAATTACCCAACACCCCTAATAAATAGACGGTGAAGGTAACTACATTAATTTACACCAATTAATGTAAGCAGCCATCACAACTAGAAAATGACATGTTATCAATCAATTTATACTTAGTTCAATAATTTGAATTTTTTATTTTATTTTTTTTACTGGAGTGTTGGAATAATGTCGGAAAATGACAGTGTGGTATCGAAAAATGATGAAGTGTCATAAAAATTGCTGACATAACATCGATCAAGTCAGTAATCAGATGAAATAAGATCAAAATCGAAAAAAAATATTTGAAAGTATAATCGTCCGTTTTAAAAAAAAAAAATGAAAATAATGTAAGTTAGGGTCATACGATATTATTGGGCAAATAGGCTTTTGTGACATTTTTCACGAATTTTTTTTGGTCGACTTAGAATATGAAATCGAAGGAAAAAACTTGTTTTTTTTTTTTAATTTTTACTGAGATAAATTTTAATTTGTATAATATAAATTTTATTTTTGTTATATGACTCATGTAAGACATTATCAATGTTAAATAAACAATGTTTGATTGATTTATTGGTTTCAAGTGAAAAAATCAAAACCAAAAAATAATTTAATTTATTAGTGAAAATCAAATATTGACAAATTACATTATTAAATTCAAAACAAACAAAAATTATTATTTTCGCACTTAAAATATCATATTCCCAAATTAATGCTACGTATAAGCTCAGAATTCGCACCAGCTTGCATGTAGAATAGCCGCATCTAAGTCTCAAAGTTTAGCCACATCTGTCACTTAGCAGTTATTTAGGTATATTATATTATATTATATTGAAAAATATCATCTGATGCTTAATAAAAATTATTAGAAAAATATACACAACGACATGTAAATTCAAAGAAAGAGAATTTCTCCACAAAACTGTGGACTTTTTCATTTCCAATGTCCACCTATCATTTAATGCTCCCAACTAACCCAATATCAAAGACTCTACATTGTACTCTCTCATTTATTTTATGGTTTATAGGCAGTTCACATTACTTCAGCTGCAGGTAATGAATATCTTTTGGTAAAATTTTTTTACCGAAAACAAAAAAAGGAAAAGGAAAAGGAGAAGTCAAGCCCTAAACAGAACCCTGGATTCCTGCAAACACGAGTGTGCAATGACATGTTGCTTTACAGCTTTCCTCTTGCATTATGACGATGATCGTATAGCCTCAATAATTTTATCATCATAGTGTCGTCGTGTTTGTGTGTGAAAATGGAAAAAGAAGAGAAAACCTGGGTGAAAGAAAAGGTAGAGGAGGAAGAAGAAGAAGAAGAAGAAGAAGAAGAAGAATACAAGACACTTCTCATGAAGGCAAGAAAATCAAGAACTGAGAAGGGTGACGTCGAAAGTATACAAAATGAAGTGAAAGATGGAATTTCTGAGAGAAATGAGCATGTAAATGAGTCGATGCTCATTGCAAATTTAGCTAAAAATGGGATGAAAGGACTTGATGGGGTCCTAGGAGAATATGCAGAAGGGCAGCAGAAACAAGAGAATCTTGTTTTCCTCGACAAAGGTGAAGGTGAGGATGGTATATGTATATGATAGCTGCATGTGCTGTCAAGTGCTTTTGCTTTATATCTTTGTACTTTGAAACAGTCTAGTATGATATTCCTGAGCCTTAACCCCACTCCATGACCACCTTTCTTTGATTTTCCCCCCATACACACATATATGTATATATAAGTATGTATTATACCTAAGTTTTATGTATAAATATACACAAGATTTGAAATTAAACTTATATATATATATGTGTGTGTATTATACCTACGTTTTATGTATAAATATACACCAGATTTGAAATTGAACTTATATATGTATATGTGTGTGTATTATACCTAAGTTTTATGTATAAATATATACAAGATTTGAAATTGAACTTATATATATTTATGTGTGTGTATTATACCTACGTTTTATGTATAAATATACACCAGATTTGAAATTGAACTTATATATATTTATGTGTGTGTATTATACCTAAGTTTTATATATAAATATACACAAGATTTGAAATTGAACTTATATATATATATGTGTGTGTATTATACCTAAGTTTTATGTATAAATATACACAAGATTTGAAATTGAACTTTTATCTTTTTACTAGAGGAAGTCCAGATAATCTGATTTGGTTTACCACCTGAGAACTTGAACGGGTACATTTTTTTCACGGAGAAGGGCTAAATAAGAATCTATATAAACTCAGTAATTTCATTTTTCAGGGATCAATAAAGAATCCATATAAACTCAGTAATTTCATTTTTCTTCTATTTAATGTGGAACAAATAAATTCTTGAAACATCAAGTGGTTGAATGCCTAGCACGTACGTATAAAATCCTGCCATTCCTGATCTCACCATAATCATCGATTTGAATGAAGGAATATGGAAGTGTCGAATCTGCTCTTGGACCAATCAGAATGGAATTATGTTTATTGACCACATTCAGAACCATAGTGGACGATGGCCCAAGCAGATGAATCACAAAAATTTAAAATTTGAAACTGAAGGTCAGTTGATAGTACTATGATTAACAGAGATTGAATCAACGTAATATGATAGTTTAACTCTAAACATATTAAGGAGAAAAGTCTAGAAAACAATCTTGATTCATGCAATGGCAGGATTCTATGTAATGTCCGCACAACGTAAAATAAAATTTGGTTTCAGGTGTTGAATTCAATTCTGGAGAAAAGCAAATGGAGGAAAGTCCACCAGAACTTGGTGAATCGGAGATAGTATCTCAGAAACTTCGTGTTCATACTTCTGAGTCGAATTCAAATGTACAAGGAAACAGTGCGAATAATAAGTATTCGATTAGTGAGATAGAAAGCACAGAAAGTGATTTGATACATGAGGATGAGCTGGAAGAAACAGAAGTAGACGTCGAAAGAGTGTTACAGAAACAAATGACACGTGATTTATATTGTCCTAATTGCAATTCTTGCATCACAAGAACAGTTATTCTCCACGAAAGAAAACGAAGAGTTCAACTTTCTGATGAAGATTTTAAGCGTAACAAAACAGAATCTGCAGCTGTCTCCAAGTCAGGAACCTATTCTGCTCAGGCATCTGATGATGAATTGGCTGAAGATGATGCTGGTCGAGAAACGGGGAGTGTTCTATACAGATGCTTATTTTGCTTCAGCCTTTTCATTCCAACAGGTAAGCTGTTATGGACTAATAAGAGCAAAGGAGATGACAAATTTTCTGTGTAGTTAATCCCAAGAATGAGTAGAAAGCCAAAGCTAACCCTCGGAATATTCAGGGAATGGATCCAAGTTGTTTCGGATATTTGGAGATAAAAATGGGAAAGCAAGTGTACGAAATGAACAAGTATCATTACCAAGCATAAAAAAGAAGTGGTTTGCATCAAATAACCAGGAGAGAATAGTTGAGCAAGGTGATCCCTCTGTCCCTTTTCTGCTTACCACCAATTTAACTCAGTGATGTGAAGAGAGAGGCCAGCAAAAATAATACTCCTCTCTCTGAAATTTTGTATCATATCAAGCACATGAAATATAGTATATTTTGCCCTACTTCATATTCTTGGCTTTGGCATCGTTCTAACTTGTCAAGTGCCTTTACGTGACAGTACGCAAAGTATATGAGCATCAAAGTGCTTACAAAGTCCATTGCCACATCTGGAGTCATCGTTTCTGTTTAAAGGCAACAATGACTGTATTGTACTACTTTAGTAATCTTTTCATAGATCCCACAAGGAAATAGTATTTAGGCACGAGAGAAAATACTCTGATTTGGTCAATGCTACAACTGAGATGACACTCCTTGTGTAGCATGTATGTTGGACGCACGGTTTTCAAATATGTCTCATATAACACCATAAATGTATGTGTATACGCACACACAACTAAATATGCTACACAAAGAGTATTCTCTTGGTACTGCATCCCACCCCCATTATTTAACTTGACAAACAAAATGGTCAAATTTCCCCAATTCAAAGGGTCACCTGCTGCTTATGAAGCACTCATAGGGACAGCTGGGAATACTGATACTCTATAATGCAAAGATAGGATCATACTCTCTTCAGGTTGTGACATTTCTTTAAATGGAACGGTAATATAGACCGGAGAAGAAAGGTATAGTTATCAACTTCACCTATCACGAATGTCTGGAAAGAGTAAAATTATATGCATCATAGTCGCCTCTACATTCATGTTGAATTAGTGCTAAGATGAATGCTTTTTAACAATTTATCTCCCCACATGGTACAAAAGATACCGCAAAAGAGCAGTCTGAAGGATACACAAAGGTTGAATTGAATGGATCAAAGATAAGCAAAGAAAACCAAGTCAATGGTGAATCTGGTATATCATGGAAAAAACTTCAAGAGAAGACTCAAATTACATGTGAAGAATCTGCGCAGGATCCAGTTATATCTTCACAAAAAGGTGGATTAAAGTTAATGGTCTCCCCAAATGATGCTCCACTAGCACATGAGAAATCAGAGGAGGACAAAATAAACAATCAGAGAGTACGAAAGGAAATCCCAGGTAGAAAGGTTAACTTATTTTTCATCCTTTTATAATTCTATGCAAGCTGAAACCATGCCTGCACGTTAGATATTACTTTCAACTGGGTACTCTCATTTTTCCGTTTTCTGTTCGGATTTCATGTTAATTGAATCATGCATACACTAATGAGGAGGTTATCTGCTCTTACCAACAATTGAAAAATGTAAAGCCTCGGATTTCAACGGAACATTTCATGGGTCCAATCTATCCAACCAAAGTTTCTGAAAACCAAATTTTAAGTCCTAACTGTTGGATCACTAATATTTGGTGGTATTTCATCAGTAAAAGGCGCATTGGCTAGAACAATAACACGTTTAAATGCAGAAAAGATTGCAGGTATCATTGTTCGTAAGCTGTATATCATGTACTTCATTGCAGGCAAGGATACTGTGATATCTATAGGTACACCTTCAGCTTCTGAAATAGAGCAAGGTATAACTGTTTCGGAAGAAACAGTGGGTGACCAATTGCCACCTGCTCAAATCGGTGTTACTGTGAGTGAAAGGACAGAAGTGAATAATGATTTTGCAATTGAAGTGGTCAAAAGCATAGTATATGGTGGATTGGCTGAATCAATTACCAGCCTAAGTGTACTGTCATCCGCAGCTGGTGCTGATATTACCACATGTAAGTAATCTTCAATTAGTTTACGACTGCATAAAAATCTTCTTCAGTTTGCTATAAATTTACTCTTATGTTTTGGTTTTTCTTTCATTTCTTGCACTACAGTAAATATTCTAGCACTGGGATTGGCCAATCTGATTGGGGGATTTTCTGTCATTTGTCACAATGTAAGTAGACTTGCTTTCACCCACTCTGATCAAGAATCAACACCAATAGAAAGTTAAGCTAGCAGGCATTGTGTACTCACGAGTAAAATTGTACAGCTTTGCAAATTAAGAAGTGATCGAAGAGATCAACATTCAGATCAAGTTTCTCATCAAGTAACTGATCAAAAGGATCGCTATGGAGAACTCCTGGGCAGAAGGGAGAATTTCTTACTTCATACCGTGGTTGTTATACTATCATACCTCATGTTTGGCTCGTTGCCTGCTGTGGTCTATGGTTTCTCATTCCGAGTGAACGATGACAAGGGGCTCAAGCTGGTCGTTGTGGGAGCAACTTCTTTCCTGTGCATTACCGTTCTAGCTGTTGGGAAGGCTTATGTGTGTAGACCCCCCAAGAATTATGTGAAAACAGTCGTGCCTTATGTTGTATTGGGATTTGAGGCCTCAGGCATTTCATATGTTGCTGGTGTATTGATCAAAAGAATTCTGGAGAAACTTTGTCTGTTCCAATCAAGTTCAGCTGCCAATCTGATTCTCTCTAAGATGGCTCCTAAAGACTCTGCATGGGCTAGATATTAAGTAACACTAGCAAGCTTGGTTTAGTATTAGAGCTAAATGGTGAATAAAATAGCAGAAAAACAGGAGAGTCACAATGTTCTTTTCTTTAGGTTTTGGATGTCTATTTCTTGTATGTTCTATTTTCTTTCACATTTTGATTTCCATCTCCTTGTAAGACGCTTAAATGCCCTTTCCATCTTTATTTTGGTACTCGAAACCAGGTAAATTATATTTCTTGGTCCAGGGGTCCTCAGAACACTAAAGTTCCCTCGCGTGTGTGGCAAGGAGATACCTCTTAAGGTTAACTGCATCTTACCCATTTTGACATTTCACAGAGGATAAAATCCTCTCCACATTATGACACCCAACACATTTGCTGTATTCCAAAATTAAAACTGCTATAGAGACTTATCGAGTGCTAGATGCATTTTGTTTCACAACCTGCTGCATTTCAGAAGTTTTATTATATGCAGCATAGCTTGGTGATGCACTGCTTCTTTCAACCAAGTCATGTATGACAGACTCGCCACAGAAAGGTGATGACACATATTGCATTGATAAGCAAAGCTCGGGGATAACATCGACAAAATTCTAGACAGATGCAATTTAAAAATTGATTAAAAAAAGCTTGTATTCGTTCATATTACAAAATGTTGCACAAAATTCCTGAAATTGAGAAGGGTTGTATATAGACATATCGGTATATAAAAATAGGAAAATATATCGATTCTCACCTCTCAAAAGCTAAAACCCAAGAATACCGTAAGAAACACAATAACATCTACTTACACAAGTTCCACAAGGCCATTGCCAATAAATTACCAAGACCGAAGAAATAAGTTTTTTGGCAACATCCACCCATTAAACAACCACCACAAAGGTAAATGATATTCCTTTCTAATCACAAACTTTTGTCATCTAATGCCTGATTCAATTCTACCCTGCTTTTACCTTTCTTTATTTTTGCTTTAACCCGAGACTTCGTAACAAGGGTTTGCACTGTGTTAGCAAAGTTCCCAACGGCCATAATTATAAGAAGAATTCCACAGACAATTACCTGAAATATGCACATCTTAGGATTTGACAACATTTAATATCGCTGCAAAAGATGAGACACTATTGACCAAGACTATTTTAGACAACAAAGAGCTACTCAATTTGTACAAAATGAAGAAAAATTATCACAAAAGCATCAAGGTTAAAAGTTCAGTTTTCCGTTTACCTGCCAATCTGAACTGAATCCAGTAAGTGCTGTTTTAAGATACAACAACCCAACATACGCCTCAAAACCCTGAAAGCAAAGATCTGGTTAAACAGGTTTCTGAGGTAAAAACACTGAGCTGAATAGTAAATCATTCACATGGCAAAACATAAGATGTTGCACATATTGGTCATCTTATATCTTCTTTCGGGTATCATTTGAGTCACCTACACCATTGAACATTATTTGTTTCTCTTCCACCTCAGCCTTAGTTGGTTTTAGTTAGTTTCAAGGCAGGAAAATTGGTTGCTTCTATTCTCTCTTAAGAGAGTTTCATTTGTATGGACCCAAAAACAATTTTTTCATATCTGAATGGAGTCCTCACTCTTCCTTTCCCTAATGTAGAGCTCTATAAGTTTTTTTACCTGGGCGCACTTCTATGGTCGATTCATTTGCATACTATAATTTGCTTCATTTTTTCGATCTGTTATTTTTTAGTAATTTCTTAAATTTTACATCACTTTCAAATTGATCCTGTACAAATTCTGCAGTAATTCATCAGTTTCAAAATTAGAAATATGAAATCGAATGGAGCAACCATTATGTACAGCAATTCATCAGTTTCATAGTTAACTCCACTATTCAGTTGAATATAATGGCTGCTCCCTTCATTGTCAATTACCTGTTCTAGTTTAGATATACCTGTGTTATTCTAATTTTTAGCAGTTGATTGGTTCTAAAAACTATAGGTCATGGAGTCGTGCAATATTTATCTCTACAAGCAAAAAACAAATATTCATTGCCGGAACTTGTTGTCAACCAAAAGCAGGATCATCTTAGCAGCATCAGTAGGAACAATGTAATGCAACTGTGCTATCACAGATCATAAAGTGCTGGGTCTAAGGAAATCTTTGATGGTATTATTTGCTCTACGGATGCATCCTCGGTTTGGAAGGATCTGAAACAGAGAATTGATAAGGTCAACGAATCTTAAACCTTTGCTCCGCATTGAGAAAAGACGAGTGTAAGGTTCCTATTCAATTTTTGTCAATTATTCGAGATTGCTGCAGTTATGGGATGAACATTTATCACTCACCTGGTAACACCTTCCTTGGTGTGCTTGTGCAACAACATGCCATGTTGAGTTTGACCAACAACAAATGTTTCTTCAATTTTCAATTGGATTGTATGATAGTTATATGCACCTAGGAGTAAGATTAATAATAAAATGTTTACCATTTATCATTAGAGCTTTTTCAATCATATTTGAAGAAGAGTCGCATAGGACGATTGCTTTCTCTAGTACACATTTATCATCTGCAGTGCTTACTATTTCAACCTTCTTTTCTTCTTCATCTCCAAAAAAATCTGATGCTCCTAGGTGTAAAGAATGGTAATTGTATTGATCTTGATAGGGCTAATCGTTACTAACTAAGGGCATCCACAATGGTGCCCTTTGCACCAGCTTTTTGTACGAAAAGCTCTAGTAAAGAGCTTGGATCATAGTGCAAGTGTTTTAATTTAAGTAGCTACTATTTGTGGTAGAAATAGCCCCACATGGTAGGCCAGGCTGCTGCTACGTTTTTGGATTTTGAATTTTATATCTCAATAATTTGGTCAAATGACCGTTGCATTTTGTGTGATGTTTTTGTTTTTTGTTTTTGCTTGAATTATTTTCAACTAGCCAGTGTACTATTTATTTTTAAAATTAAAACTAGCCGTTTTTTGGTCTACAAATACACAAAAAATCTTTCATTTTTTACTTTCATCCTACAATTCTTAATTCACAAGATCACCAAGTCCCCAAAAAAATTATTGCCTTAGTTTTTTGTACTCCATATCATCCTATAATTCTATTTTTTTTATATTTCATCCTATTTCATCCTATAATTCTTAATTCACAAGATCACCAAGTCTCCAAAATTATTGTCTTCGTTTTTTGTACTCCGTATCATCCTATAATTCTAATTTTTTTATCCGAAATTAATGAAAGTTTTAGTGGGTCTTCCAGAAATTATTTGAATTTGGAATATATTGAAGAAAATGATACTTCACAAAATTCTATCGATTGTCTTAATATCCAATTTTCTGATCTCACACAATACCCTTACAATTTTCCAAATGTTCCATATATCCCCACAATATCAGCCTAATTTTATGAGCTCTCAAAACTTGCCTACTTATCTGAATAATGCCCCCAAGCTCCATTTCAAGGGTAGCCAATTTGCAATGCAAACCTCCCCTTGTGCATTTCCTCCTCTACAACCATCAATCATACCTTCAAACGAATCAAGGAGTACATATGCATGTGACACTAATAAGGAACCCGGCAACACCACACTTGCCCAACTAGCGGTGAACATCGCAGATAATGAAGTATCTAACAATTCTAATTTCTTTGTTGTGATCAAGTCATAAACATCAGAGCTAACAAACATTGTAAGTAATTCCATTGAAGCTAGCTACTGTGATTTTTCAATTAATATGCCTAGTGGAATTCACACTCCTCCTAGTCATATAGGTCTCATTCCACCAACAAATGATCTTTTACTCCATAATATACTTCATGCACCGGGGTTTCATTCAACTCGTCCACTTCCACGTTGACAAAAAATATAGCTATTGTTTTGTCTCCTCATAGCTGGAATTTTGTCTCTTTCTCGATCTATGTCTCCCGTCTATTGTTTCTCACCATGGCCAGTAGGGACTCATGGCCATATTCCTACTGCTCAACTTTCAGTCATCAATTCCGATAACTATCCGATCAGGAGATCCACAAACCCTCAAATCTGGACCTAAAACTATCGTTTTTCCATCCTCCCTACAATCAAGTCATCATACCTTATCCATCAAAAAGTTGTTAGGGGTTTTAGGTAATGATGAATGAGGTTTTTTTATTTTTGACGTGACGGAGTGGGGACCACAAAAAACCTGATAATGGGTTTTTACAATTGGAGATGCCCTAAGAGAAATCCTTCTGATTACAAGCTGCACAAGTCTAATAACGGTACAATCAGAAGTCAAAAAGGAGTTGAACTTCAGAACACTTCGAGTCAGCCCCAAAATTCTCTTTTCTCACATATTCAGTGTACAAAGATTCCGAAGTTGCTAAACAAAACCTTCCCCGGGAACACTTGTCCAACTAGCGGTGAATATCGCAGGTAATGAAGTATCTAACAATTCAAATTGTTTTGTTGTGATCAAGTCATAAACATCAGAGCTAAAAAACATTGTAAGTAATTACATCGAAGCTAGCTACTGTGATTTTTCAATTAATATGCCTAGTGGAAGTTACACTCCTCCTAGTCATATAGGTCTCATTCCACCAACAAATGATCTTTTCCTCCATAATATACTTCATGCACCTGGGTTTCATTTCAACTCGTCCACTTCCACGTTGACAAAATATAGCTATTGTTTTGTCTCCTCATAGCTGGAATTTTGTGTCTTTCTCGATCTATGTCTCCCGTCTATTGTTTCTCATCATGGCCAGTAGGGACTCATGGCCATATTCCTACTTCTCAACTTTCGGTCATCAATTCCGATAACTATCCGATCAGGAGATCCACAAACCCTCAAATCTGGACCTAAAACTATCGTTTTTCCATCCTCCCTACAATCAAGTCATCATACCTTATCCATTTACAGATTATACATGTATCATCCATCACCCGTTCAAAATCTTATACAGTTTTGTTTGACCTCTGTTTCTATTATTAAAGAACCTATTTCCTATGATGAGGTAGCCACTGATTCCAGATGGAGAGATGCAATGGTTGCAGACATTGCAGTCCAGTCATACTTGGGATATGTTGACTTGCCTCTTAGTAAGAAAGCTATTGGGTGTAAATGGGTACACCAGGTGAAGCATCGTCCCAGAAGGGAGTGTAGACCGTTTCAAGGCTAGTTTAGTGACCAAGAATTTTACTCAACAAGAGGGAATTGATTACAACGATAAATTTTGGGTGTTTGGTTAGTGTTGTAGCAATTAACGTTGGCCTATTTATTAAATGGATGTGAATAATGTTTTTCTTCAAGGCCATTATCAGCAGATCCAGCACGAGGTATGTAAGCGATTGGAATCACAACATGGTCTCAAGTACGCCTTTAGGTAATTTAAACATAAGTTCACTTCTGTCCCAGGCTAGGTACATCCAATCTCATCACAAAATCTCCTTATTTGTTAAGTGAAAGTGAAAATGGTTCTCTAATGATTGAACCCTCTATTTCAGCATTGCACATCATCTAAATTCTTATTTGAAAATCAAAGACCTTGGTTCTGGGTGTCAAAGTCGCTCGAGGGGCATCTGTATGGATCAATGGAGATATAATATCGAACTAAATTCCTAAGCAGGTCTTGCTGGTGCAAAACCATTTACACCAGTTCATACATGCTCCAAAATCATATCGCATGAATGCTGCCCTTCATACTCTGAGATTTTTAAAAGAGAGCCTAAGCTTAGCTAATCTACTCTTTTTTTTTTTTTTTTGATAGAAAACTAAGCTTAGCCAATCTACTCTTAGCTAACACCACTAATCATTTATCTGCCTATAGTGATTAAGACGTGGGAACATACTTCATGACTCGATGTTGCCTCACAGGCTGCTTTATTAAACTTGGTGGTTCTTTGATTTCTCAGAAAACGAAAAAACACTCGGTTGTTTCTTGTTTGTTTCTTTATTCTATGGCAATAAGATAGCTTTACACATTGCTGAAAATCCCCTTTTACCACGACATATGAAAATCAAAGTCATTTAATTCATGAGAAACTTCATGATATATTCTACATCTCTATCAATAGCAAACCAGTGGTATTTCACACAAGGCTTGAACAAAACTCAGCATTTCCATTTGTTATTCTTAGAAGGAGAATGTTAAGAACCACATAATCATCATTTGGAGCACATACACCATCAAACATGATTTAATTTTCCTTCACCGCAGAGTATTAATTGGTTTGAGCTGGTTAGTTCCAAGGCACATAAAATTCTCTCTGTTGTATATATGATATTGTACAGTTAATTACACTGAAGCAAAGCATTGTTTTTATTGTTTAAGTTATATAAGACAGCTTAAAGTGTATTGTTCAAAAGAAAAGCAGTATTCAATAGAGTTTTTGGGTGTTTTTGGAAATTGCTTTTAGAAAATGTGTTTTATGACATTATTTTGGACAATGTGATATATCTTTAGTTAATTTTTTGAATCATCCATTTGTTACGGTAAACATCATGTCATAAAAATATGTTGGTTAGTGATATCATATCATATATATTTAATTTTATTAATTAATGGTGTATGAGGTATTTTAAAACTTTATATTTGTTGGAAAATTTTCGAAAATTGAATTAAAAATAATGATTATGTTGAAAGATATAAAATAATATAAAAGTATTTTTGGGAGATTGTATTGGAAAATATGAGAGATCAGTTCCGGTTCTTGACATATATGAGTGTAGAAAATCCAACCGGTTGTTCTTAAAAATAACATCTTGTCCAAAGGATGAGATCATTCCAATAAATAACTCAAATAACAAATTTCACTGGGAACTAAAAAATTAGCAACAATATACCTGCAAAGCAAAAAGTACAGGGAAGAGCAGCAGCAACTGACCCTCAACTCCAGCAGTTTCTCCCCAAACAACATCCATTCTCCTGGCCTACAACAACCCAAAAAAAATCATCTATAAAAAAAAGTTGAGAACAGAATGAAAAATTATGAAAGGAATGTTCCACCTTAACCAGCACAAACAACAGGACTGCTTTAACAAGTGAAAACTAACCACAGTTCCTGAATCCAAGCGTTACCATTTACCAGGAGATTAAAAGGTTTTGACATTATCTAGGATCTGGATGACGATGAGCATCAACTTTAAATCAAATTCAGGCCCAAAAAAATTAAAGGAAAATTATTCCTCTCGTTGTTTACATGTAGCATGAGCAATCTTGAAAACGAATAATTAATCAGGCATACATAGTTATGCAATGACATCTTAGTAATCCTTTATGCAAGCAAGGCTGATTATTATGAAAATAACAAGTTCAACTTCCGCACCCAGAAACAAAAAAAGTCAACAAATTTTTGAAAGATGAATACTCAGTGAATATAGAGAAGTGAATTACCAACAACCAAAGGGGTGATAGTGAAGAAAGTAATATTATTTACCTTGCCAAGTGCAATACGTGTGTAGAGTCTCTGCCTTTGATATCTATTCTGAAGAATCATGGCAAATCCTTGCATTATTGCCCATTTCAAGAACAGTTGTATCCCTCTCTGCAATGAACTATATTCTTGTGATCATATGAGAGAGGAAAGAGAAGAAAAGGAGAAAAAAGAGGAAAAATAACATAGAAGAAGCCAAGCAATGTATATCTATTAATATTTTTTTCTCAGTTCACAGATTTGTGCATGTATTTGTTTTTGTTGGTAAATGTTGATACACCATAATCCACCTGCTCCCGAGCACAATCAGGTCCCTTCCCTATCCCCCACGTAAGACTAATGAGAGCCATGGCCATAGCACAATAATGATGTTTAATCCACCTGCAGAATCAAAACCTTGACTTTATTTATGCTATTGTGCACTTTTTAACATCTAAACCAAAAGACAAAGGATATTCAAGAGTCATGCTAATGCAAAGAAAACGTGGTAGCCGATACATCCACCAAGGCATCAAACTTTTAACAAGAAATTTTTTTTCCGCACTAGAAATTTTAGAGAACATGTTTTCCAAGTATTACAGCTCAGCAATCTCCTCAAATAATGTTTGAGATTTTCAAATAAATCGTAGCGTTTCAAGAAAACAGAACCAATGCAAATCACTTATACAACCACATTCTAGAAATAAATTTTTTTACATGTTGGCTACATTATAAGATACAGTAAATGCATCCAGAGCAAGTTTTGTTAGGTTACCCAGAACCTGTCCCTAAATATCTTCACACAATTAAATGCTATAAGAAAGTTCTGTTTAGAGTTATGATTTGTTTTTCCTGTTAAAAACATGTCATGATTCGACACTTTTTTCCGCTAAAACTTAATACACTCATGGCAGCCAATGTAGACCAATAGCATCCTGTTCTTTTGCTCTCCCAGTTTACTCACAGATCCCTCCTTAATCCCTCTCTCACCAAGTCATCAGAAACTTATACATCGAATATCTGGCATAGCAACAAACCCAAATATAATATTCATCTAATATAGTGGGATGGAAACAATTAGTCACTAGTGTGCAGAAACAGGAAAAATGGTGTCGGTTTTTTGTTCACAAATGGCAAATAAGATTAGCAGGTTAATTAAATAAGGTTTAAACAATATTCAATTACCATGGGCGTATATCACTTCCATTAACTCTTAAAATGTTTTCTCTCAAAGCCAAACCTGTGTAAAGATACAGCAGCCATGCCTGTAAGAAAAAATTATGCTCACTATTAGAACACTGGATATACTTCTGAAGAAAATGCAAAATATCAATAAAATACAAGGCCCAAGGAGAAGAAATGTTGATCACAGAGTACCTGGTAAAGTTGAACAGGTAGTGCCAGTAGACATCCATCCCAAATCCATGACCTTAACACTAGCAGCAGCAACGGAAGACAGAGGAACAAATATGCTGTTCTATCCTGCCATGACTTACAATTCTGTTCAATAACTAGGAAGGAACAATTGCTTTCAAAAATTGAACAGGTAGCAATATACTGGACAAGCAACCGCATAAAGAAATTTAGAGATACCAAAACGAAATGAACTAAGGCTGTTTTAGGACAAAAACAAAAATAGCATGCTACTGCTATCCAGTGTTGTCTTCATGCCTTATTTAGGTGAATACAGAATAAAATTCTAGGCAAGAATCACCAGATTGCTTAACTGTCATCTCTATAAGTATATGGGTCTCCTGATTTCCAATCACCAAAAGCTAGTGGAGCCAACGATTGTTATTTATAGATTATTCACGTTAGATAAAATTATCAACAACTAGTGCCTCATAGAATAGTCTGCCTTGTCACTCCTCATATGACATTATCCATGAGATTTCATGATCTTCCGATACCTGTCCATCTATACCTATACGATAATCTCTTATCTAACACCAATGACATAAATTAAAAAGGCATAAGAACAAAACATAGATGATTTTCACGAGCTGAATATAAAAGCATACTCTGAAATTGTTGTATTCATCTTTCACTTTCAATTGCACATCCTTCCTATTTGCCCTCACATTAATCGGTCCCAGAAACATCCTCAAAAACCTCCCTGCATTCAAACAATAATCATACAAAAAAAAAAAGAAAAGCATCCATTTTCTATATACAGAATACATCTAATAAACACACACAAAAAAAAAACAAACAAACCAACAAACCATGAGATTTGCTTGGAAGGTATGCTGCCGCATCTCCTTCACTCAACACATACATCGCTCTCGCTAACTCCTCTTCCAACTAGCAAATTAAACAGAAACATCCTTTAATAAAACGAATACGGACATTGTCGCGTGTTTGTCAAAAATCATACACATACTTTGTCAGCATTTTTAGAGCTGCGGAGCGATGAACGGAGGGAATTAATGTGCGCATCGAGTGATGCCACGCGCTGGCGGAGCGCATCTTCCTCACGGGAGGTGCGGGATAAAAGAGACGAAGCTGTCTCCTGCAATTCCTTGGCCTGCTCCACCAGCCTGGAAATTTCTCCGCCTACGGTTGTTGAATCCTCCGGCGAATCTCCCATCGAAATATGGTGGCCAAATAGACGTGCGAGACAACAAATGAAATGGAGGAGTAACTGTTTTAAAGATGTGAAGGTGAAGATGAAGATGAATCAACCAGTAAATAATAATAATAATAATAATAATAATATAAATAATAAATAAATAAACAAATAAATGATTAGGGGTCCACTAGGACCATTAACCACTTAAGTACGTAAATAAATAAATGACAACGGTGGGGTCCATGTTGGAAATGGCCATCCAGTTTTAAAACAGTTTCATTCGCCCCCAACGAAAGAATATCTTATATTTTTTATTATATTGTGTTGCAATATTTTAAATTTTGGTGACTGAACAAAGCTAATCGAATTGAATTGAATTCAAGGAAAAATACTGGATTTTCATAAAAAGAAATTTCTTAAGAAGCCTAATTGATTACAAAAGCAGACTAATAAAACATAAGAAGGATACTGATAGTCAAACCGATTCAAAGTTGATTGATGAAACCCAACTGACAATATATCTAGTTGATCAGTCAGTCCAAATCCATACATTCCTTGAAAAATCAGTATAATCGGTTATTAAAGATCATATCCCAACTGGAATAACGGATAAATTTTTTCATTCTTACAGCCACTACACCAAATATCCTTTCTCTCAAGCTTAAAGGAAGGCACTGAATTTCCCTTCTGCTGGGATTTTGGTCATCAAGAAAGAAATCGGAAAAGAATCGGCTACTGAAAATAAACTAGTTGATAAGAAGAGAAGCAAGGTAATTGGACCCAAGTCAAGTAGGAAACTGATTCTACAATCCAGTGACTTTGAGGTAACAACTTCTTCTCCTCTTACGAAAAATCCCAGAACAACAAAAACCAGATCATTGTCTACATCAATCAAGACAGTACATATCTCTCAAATACAAATGCCCGAGGATACTAAAAACAAGGCTTCTGACCAGCTAGCAAAAAACTGAAACTGATAGCGGTGAGAGTTCCACCCAGAAAAAACAGTATGCCAACGACTCTCGTTTCTCCAAGACCAACAAAAAGAGTAATCATCTGAGATCTCATTTAATTCACCAGGTTTGGACTGGCCTCTACCTTCTCCATAGCCACAGGGAAAGAAAAAGCTAAGTTGGCTGAAGTTCATGTCTCAGAACCAATATCATCTAGTCAGACTCAAATAGACCTACTGATGGATGAAGTGAATGAATTCGCTGCAGAAAAAAATCAAAATTTTTGATGAATTGGTAGAATTCAGAATAGTCATCATTGCATCAATTGTTCTACAACAAGTCAAGACTATGGTCATAGCTGAAACTCTTCAACGACGAGATTATCTCCTGGATCTTCTAAAGATTCAAAAGCCGACTATAGTTTGTGCCGAACAAAGATCCAACTATGATCCTATTGCCCAACCGCATTTGATGATATAGTTATGATAAATCAACTAATTATGGACTGTCTCCCTACATATGAATGTCAAATTCTGAGATAATGATAACAAATTGTTTGAACTAGTGAATGCCAAGGAGCAGAAAGTTAGCGATTCTTCAGTTCATTCCGTCTTTGAGAAGCCGACTAATACCGACTCCAAGGAAACCAAACTTCCCACCCAGTTAGATCATATCTCCTCTCCACCTCAGAGGAAGATCACTCTAGCCAATATTGAGGAAGTTGTGCAATCAATTATACAACAACAAGATGATGATGAAGATGAATTTTTATTGACCGAACTACTTTTTACACCTCCTTTAACCAAGAAAATTGATTTGCAGTGAAACGTCTGTTACTTAAAAGAGCTACAAAATTTTATTTTATTTTTTTTAAAAAAAGCTAATACTTGAAATTTTAATCTAAATGCATGCATGCAATACTGCAAAAATTAATATTTTTAACATAACAATAATCAACTAACAGGAAAAGCACTGCAGTTTAAATAATAGATAAATCGTCAAACCTGGACTTGCGTTATGAAATAATGCAATAAGAAACGAGTAAAAATCCTCACAACATCAACTTAAATAAATTATCAATAACGTAATAAATGAATGATTAAAAATATTCATGTCCACTTCTATCCCATAAACATGATGTGCGGAAGAAATAAGGTCATCGAGTTAGCGTGCGCACATCCCGCCCCGCTTACTCAGTCTTCGGCGCCTCCAGCCTCCTCGTCGATATGCTCACCTGCATCATTCACACCTAGTGAGTCTAAAGATTCAACACACCTGTAACGTTATAACGAGTACATATACATAACATGCAACAGTGAAAAATACTGTAATAAAAAATACATTTCCTGATCGTAAAAGCGTGACCATAAGCATAATAAAGCATACGAGTCAAAGCATATCCCAACATATCATCATATACGTGTTCATTCCTTTAATTGAATTCCGTTCATTAGTTGTGACTTTCGTATTATCATGTCAGTCGATGGATCCATATATGTGTAACCGGGTACCCGACGGCGGGGACATCAGCGACAACATTACCAGTCGACTGAGCCTTGGTCTTACATGTCATCTTGTTATCGTATTAGTCACAACCAACTCACATCCTTCAAAACATATCATCTTATTCATCACTTAATAAAATCATGCATATACGTAAATTTTTCCTTAAAACCAAGCATGCAACGTATTTTCATATTTACGTAAAAAGTCATATACGTGATACATAAACATTTAAAAACATGATAAATTTGTGCTCAGGACGTTGTTATGACTAAAAACTCGACTCGGTGCAAAATGACCATTTTGCTCATGGAAACCCAAACTGACCATTTTACCCCTGAACCTCAAAATTTCAACCCGAAGCTCACCAAACTCCTTAAAACACCTCAAAACATATTTAAAAATATTTCTTAGACGTAAACTCGATCCCGAATCAAAACTTATTTGATTCGTTTTAAAACTTGTACCGGGGTCCGGTTTTAACACGAATAGACTCGAAACTTAACCAAATTTTCCCCAACTCAAATCATGTCTTAAATCTATCCAACCAGCCGTTAAACCACACGTTCCAGCCCACCTACGAGCCACGAAAAAAATACCAAGGACTGCTTGAATTTATTGCACCAACAATCAAAACCCTAGTCGCGGTTTCTGGACCAATACATCGAACTTACACCTACCCGGCTAGGACCAACCACAAACCAGCCCCTCCTAGACCACCCCAGGACCCTCTTGGACCAAACCATCTCCAGGACTCAGCCCCATGCATGCCCCAAATGGACGCACACCCGAGGCTGAATTAAACACACAAACCGCGACCTATCTCACTTCCTCACGCTCGATCGGCTTCAAGGCTGGTTCCAACAGTGGTCAAGCCCTCCAAGGCCATGTCTCAAACCCACCAGGGTCTGGTCCATGGCTTGGTTCAGCCCCTGCACCATCGGCTCAGCCTTTCACCCGATCTACTCCCAAAACGAGCCAATTCTTCGAATAAACACCCTCGGCCCTCAGCTTAACCCAACCAACACTCGACTCTAGCCTCAAGACAACACCTTACCACCATGTTCAGCCCCCTTAGCATCAAAACTTGGCAGCCCCTTGCACAATTATATGAAAACGTGAGCACTCAACACAAAAATGAATATTCATGCTGAAAAAATGTATAAAACTGAAACCTTATGCTAGCCGAATTAATCCTCATGCATATACATATAGTTCAGCAATAATATTGGCGTGAATGAAGAGAAAAAGAAGAAGCATGCGTGCCTTAGCGTTTAAATGATCAAAAACTTGAAGAACTACGCGCGGGACGTGAACCGGAGAGGTGGGGAGAAGTTTTCTTGAAGAAACAAACAATGGCCGTGACTTGCTGCTGCAAGGACGTGGGGAAAGCTACTGCTGGGAGGGTAGGGGCGGCGACAAAGTGGGGAATAGGTTTAGGGTTTCTTAATTGGGTTTTTTTTAAATAGTTTAATTAAACACTAATGGGCTCTAATATGAAAATTAAGGGATAAAAAAGGTTTTGAGCCCATTATGCTTAAAAATAAACCCATCGAGCTCAAAAACACTCTCGAAAAATATTTCGTTTATGTACGTTTTTGAAAATATTGTCCGAGCCCTCCAAAAGTCTCTCGATTCGATAAAATTTGCGTACCGACTAAAAATATGACCCGACGAGTAAAAATACCCACTAAAGCCCAATTTTCTAAAAACACTTTATATTAATTAATTAAAATAATTATTTAATAAAAATATTTTTCCTGAATATCCATGGTCTTCGTTCCTCGTTCGAGCGCGAAATACGACTTGAAACCTAATGCATGAAATTTTAAAATAATTGTGAAATAAACCCTGGCCATGCAATAATCATGCATGAAATGCATGAAGATCATTAAACACATATTTTAAAATAAAACCCTAAATTGCATGCATTCAGGTTACGTAGATCGAATTTCCTGGACCTTACATGCAGTGATCTCAAATGCAGAAGTCATCATATATGAGGACGTGCTTATGATTGAATCTAATGAAGATGCTTTTGTTCGAGGAATTATATAAGAAGTAGTTGAGATAGCTATGACTGAGCAAGA
Organism: Primulina huaijiensis; assembly: GCF_012295235.1. Taxonomy (NCBI): domain Eukaryota; kingdom Viridiplantae; phylum Streptophyta; class Magnoliopsida; order Lamiales; family Gesneriaceae; genus Primulina; species Primulina huaijiensis. Next base: position 9,771,791 of record NC_133317.1, on the reverse strand, counting down.
TGTTCAAGATCCTGAAGAACAAATCAGTCATACTGAAGAGGAACATGCTGAATCAAGAATCTTAATGATCGAACAAGCAGTGTCTTCTAGCAGTCATGTTCTCGGACTAACAGTTACTACATCCAAAAAACTACTAAGAATGGAGTCATCATCCCCTGATTTAGACTTAACTGATGAAATAACTTGTCTCACTCCAATTTCCTTTTCTATAACAGTTCTAAAAAGAAGCAATCTGAATACTGAGGAAGCCTTAGAATCTTTAAAAACTAAAATACTCAAAGAAGTGTCAGATCTATCCAGGGGTATGATCGACATATTTAATCGGCTGGAGCAAATAAAAAAGGATAAGGCAACCACTGCTACTCATCTTGGTGGGCAAATTCAAGCCAATAATTTTCAAATTTGCTCCAAGATAAAGGAAGTTCAAACAAACTTTAATGACAAGATTGACGAATTCAGTTCTCAGTTAGCCTATGTTCTTGCCTACCTAAAGCCACCATATGGTGTTCACAAAAAGGAGGAAAAGAAGAAGTCAAGTAGTTCCAGTCAGGCTAAATCTACTGATGCACAGAATAAACCTACTGATAAACACTACGGTCAGTTTAGATGATGATACATTAAGAACAATACCTATTAAGTTAGTTAGATAGTTCAGTTGTATATACTATTGAGAATAAATGAATTCAGTTTTTTTTTTACAAAATATTTTTAAACACCAAAAAAGGGGAAAATGTTAGAACATGTTAAGTTTTGGTGATTAAATAAGCCGCTGATCCAAAAGATAATTACAGAACCTATCCGAACTTAATTCAAGGAGGAAAAATAAACTAAGACGCCTAACTGATTACAAAGTCAGACTGATAAAACATAAGAATGATACTGATAGCCAAACTGATTTTAGGTCGATTGATGAAGCCCAACTGACAATCTATCTAGTTGATCAGTTAGACCAAATCCATATATTCCCTGGAGAATCAGTATGATAAGTGATTAAGGATCAGAGTCCAGCTAAAATGTCAGATAAAACTTTCAGTACTAACAGTCACTGATCCTTAAACAAAATATCAGGTTGCGGCATACTACCAGAACATGTTAGAAAGGACAATAACATGACAATAACGAAATCTTCATTTGGAAAGGGATATATTTTGAAAAGATTATCATTGCAGATTAAAATTATAAATAGATCGGTTGAACAAGCTCTAAGATAGTTAGTCACACCATCTATTTTTGGATTATAAAAGCAAAATGATATTCTCTGTAAAAGTGTTGCATGTTTTCTTAATTGCTTGCAAGTGCACAACGTCAAGTTATAATAAAATGTATTTTTGAGTACAAGTGTCGATCCCACGAGGAGTATATATATAAATGTATATTAATGCTTGTAATTAAAATAGTCTCAATTTTATTTAGAAAAATCGATTAAATGATTTGTTTGCGAGAATAACTAAATTGACAAAGGATTTAAATAAAATATCACAACAAACTTGTGCAAATAACAATAGAATAAAAGATCTAGAGGTCCGATTTCACGCAACTATCCACCATGTGTTATTTTGTGTAGCTATATTATAAATGTCATTCTTATTCATTAGCCAAGAATTCTAAATTCTCTACTCCATCTTCTGATTGCTAAGTAGACACTAATTATCTAACAAAAGATTGTAACGTCCCCGTCAACAATCTATAATTAAATAACACAATAAGAACTCATTTCTCTTAATGGCTTCAATAGCATATATGTCCTCTCGAACTCTATAAATACCATCGATGTATTTTTCCCTTTCTTGTTTATAAAATCTCTTCTCCAAGTGATATCTTATAAACATAAGAATCATTCAAGATATGGCCAGTAAAATGAAAGCGTTAAGATTGGAAAAATACAAATGAACAATAACGAAAACTTATATAGCATAATTCATAAATCCCAACACATGGTTTCTAGTTTTGTTCCATCTTTCCTCTAGACACAAGAATTAGTTCATAATAATAATACAAACAACATAACAACCCATGACTCTTAAACAAGACATATCAAATAAAAATAAAGAAAGAAGAACTCAGAACAAGAGTGTGGAGTGCAGGTTATTTCTCTCCAAAGTGTGCCAGAAATCTCCTCAGAATGATGAATTTGAGTTTTTTTTTTAACTTCTTTGTAGCCTCCTCTCCTCTCCTTTGCTCCCTTCCTTCTCTAGATAGTCAATAATAGAAGCCTTTAATAGTCCTAGTCAAGTCTTTGCACGCAAAAACACAAAAGTCCTCACCTCCCATGCGCAGCACACAAAAAATCAGCATTTTCCGGACTTTGTCTGTCAACGACCGCGGGTGCGCTATAACACAGACCGCGGGTGCGGTCTTGTTTCGGGGAAACTTTAATTTCCAAGCTACTAAGACCGCGGGTGCGGTGCAACATGGACCGCGGGTGCGGCACTGCTTAGGCAGAAATTTCTAAAATTGCTTTTCATGGACCGCGGGTGAGGTGCCATTTATAGCGCGGGTGCGGTTTATTCTCGGAAATTTTCATCTTTTGCACTTTCCAATTCAACACTTTTACTACTCCAATTTCTCATTATAAGCTTCCAAACTACAACAACAAATCACATAAAACCTGCTCAAGAATCACAAAATTCTAAGTTAAAAACAAGTAATAAAAGTACAATAAATTGCACTTATCAACTCCCCCAAACTTAATATTTTGCTAGTCCCAATCAAAACAAAACAACACAAACAAACAAATAAGTCATGAAATATTTTAAATAACTTGGCCTCAAGATAAATTAACCATCTCTTCATGCATTCACAAATCAAAACAATCCAACCAAATTTTCATCCGGATAAAATCATGCAATTGATTAATTTTTTTAACTTCTAATCTCTTCAACTCATATTTCAAAACATTATCAATTTATTTCAATTTTTACAAACACAAATCAAGAGATCTTTTCCGGTAAAGATTTGGTTCAAAGCATATTCATTCAAGAAAGGAATACCCAATAAATATTTGATGCAATGAGGTGTGTGTTAAAATTGATCAAGATTCATACTCAATGGAAGTGTTTATCGATTGTCCATAGGCTAGATCCTCCCAATCACTCTCCACTAGTATATTGGACAACTATGACTTGGTCAATAGGATTTGCAATGCTTGTAATATTAGGCCTTGTCTCACGGCTACAAATGAAGATTAGGAATTCAAATAAGAGAGTAAGTTGAATTTTATTTCTTTTGCAAACTCCACTTTTCTTTTATCTCCATTTTTTTCATCTCTTTTTCTCCCATTTTTCTCCAACTCTTCAATGAAAAATCATTCATTTTTTTTTGGAGAATTTCAATTTCTTTAATCCTTTGAATTCTTACTCCCTTGAGAAGGTAAGAAATTAGTGTTTAAGATATTTAACAGGGTGGTAAATGTGGGATATTTGAAAGAACATCGAATGGGGGTTTTTTACACATTTTTACGTGTGCCATTCGAATTCATATAAGGTTCAAAGAGGTGACAAATGATAAATCATTTTTATTTGGTGGCTTGAAAGGCTCAATCAATAAGAAAAAAAATCACCTAAATCATTCCTAAATCATAGATTGTTCGTATTTCGCCTCGAGTGTTGTTTGGATAGTTCTAGACAAAATCTCAATTCACCAACACAAAGTAGAATCTAATCATCGTGAAAAAATGGTGTCTCAATGCATCAACCAAATACATATATATTCAAAAGAAAAGTGCTTGGCTTCCAAGAAATTCAAGAACACAATTCTTTTCTCATATAGGCTCAACAGGGCTTCAAATGGATATTTATGAACAATATAAATAGGCCCAAGTAAAGTCAAAGATTGCCTCAATCATCTATGTGTTTGAAAAAATTTATTTCAATGTCAAATGAAAATCACAGAGTTGTATAGAAATTATAAGTCTCAAAATTATAAAATCTCATGATTGTTCTCTAAATTTTTCAAATTGATCGATTAACATGAACGTAATGCATGACTTTTCCTCTTAATGCAAAATTTTTCTTTTCTCATCATTGGCCATTAAAATATTTCATGACTAAAAACACTAAAAACACACAAGCAAACAACTCAAAAGAAAATAAAACACACAAAATAAAACTAAAGAAAACACAACACTCAAATAAAACTAAATTAAACACACAAAATAAAATAAATAAACAATATCTCCCCCAAACTAAAACATGTGCATCGTCCTCGATGTGAATAAGCATGAAAGTTAGAGGAATACACATACCTATGGCAACGACCGTCAGTAGTCATTGCCATCGTCATCATCTTCATCATCTTGTGGTGGCTGTTGTTGGAACTCCGGCTGGTGGTATATGGGTGGCCACTGAGGAGGAGCTGGAAATGGATTACCAGAGGTTGAGGCTGCTGGAAATTGCTGAGCCAAGACAGACGTAAAATCCATCATATAATCCATAAATGTATCGGTCCTAAATCGAAACGCATCCATGTATTGACGTTGATTTCACATTTCCTCTTCCAAATGGGTCAACCTATCTCTCATATTTCCTGGTTGCGGTTGTGGTTGTGGCTGTGTTTCTTGAGGTTGAACATGGGCACGTTTTTGTGCAGCTCTTCTGTTAAATTCCCTTTCAGCTCGATGTGCCGCCGCTTGATCACCTCTCACTGCCCTATGTGGTTGAATCACCACAATGACATTTTTCGGCTTCAACAGTTCTTCATTCACAGCCCAAGTCACTCCCGCATTTTGGCATAATGCTGTGATCAAAGAAGGGTGGAGGAGTCCACTAGGAGGTTACCATTTGCATATTCAAGCATCGAATTCTAGAGCAATTGCCCTAAATCAATTGCCCTTCCCGTCATAATGCAAAAAGTAAGGATAGCTCTCTCCTTGATGACAGTGGTGGTGTGTTCGGTAGGCTTGATCCTAGCAGAAATAAATGAATACCAATCTTTGGCAACAGTTTTCAGATTAGACTTGGCTAGGCTGACATGCACCTCATCCCTCATTCCCCACTCAGCTCCTTCTATGCAAATTGTTTGAAAAATATGATTATAGTCAACATGCTCAGCCCGGTATTCTTCGTACTCATCATGCATAATATGAGGGATGCCATATAAAGTATTTATTGTATGTGCATCAAAGGCTACCATTTTTCCTCGCACCAACACCTTCAATTGTTCATGCCTAACCTTGAGGTTAGCATAGAATTCTCTCACCAATGTAATGACAGCATCTTGTGGCTGCCTGCCAAACTCCTCCCAATGCCGAGCAGTAAGCATTAAACCAATTTCGGACCGGGGAAAACTCAAATCCAATCCCCTCTCTTTTATAATGCTTTTATTCAAAATCCTCCCATAATTTTCCTCAGCTATTTCGTTCCAAAATTTGTTTTCATCATAGTTTGAAGATGATGATGCACCCTTAGCTTGTTTCTTTCTAGGAGGCATTTTATCAAACACCTTGAGTTCAACAACTTCCCCTTCAATCAATTCACAAAACTAAATGATTCTTCACTCCCCCAAACTTATTCACCACAATAACAACACTCCAACAATTTTCACACCAATATAATCCACAATTTCAAGAATTTACTCCACTAAATGTAAATTTCTTCCATATCCAATAACACCAAATATTTCGAATTTAAAGCAAATGTAGTATTGATTTGCTCACCTTGATTGTTTAAATGTTTCTTGTGGAACAAAATCAAAGCTCCATTCAATCCTTGAAGAAATTTTCGAGCCCCTTTGAAACCCTAGGTTTGGTGTTATTTTTGTTGAAAGGAAAGGGATATTTGATGGAATGAGTGAAGCTATTTGGTTGTGTAGTGGAGAATTTGTGCTTGGAAGAACAAATCTTGAATGTGGAGTGTGTTTTGAGAAGATGAAATTCGAAATGGAGGAGAGAAATTGAAGAAGGGTTCTTCGGTTATGTCTAAATTCTGCCCCAGTCTGATTTTTAAAACGTCGACCGCGGGTGCGGTGTGCTCTCGGCAATTCAGTGACCTTTGATTTTCATCGACCGCGGGTGCGGTTATTTTTGTAGCGCGGGTGCGCTGAGGCTACTGGAATTTAACTAGTCTTTGACGTTCATCGACCGCGGGTGCGCTGAATACTTACCGCGGGTGCGGTGTGTAGAGACCGCGGGTGCGCAGTGCTCTCGGCAAAAAATTTTATTTTGTAATTCCAAGCAACCGCGGGTGCGCTGCAGAGATGATCGCTGGTGCGGTTGTCCTTCGTAAAAAATTTTATTTTCTCTCCAATTTTTTTAGTCCTGAAAAGAAAGCCATTCTAATTCATAAAATTTTGGGAAGATACAAGAACATACTATTAAAATACGCAATCAAAAACAATAAAACAAGAATAAAAAGAAGATCGAAAACGAAATATAATAGAGAAACACAAATTTGGGTTGCCTTCCAATAAGCGCTTGGTTTAACGTCTTCAACCAGACTGTCACTAGTCTGATCAGATTGGTTCGCTCAGCTTGACATTGTCGATATTTACTTCAGTCCCATAGTATGGCTTGACTCGCTGTGCGTTCACCTTGAAGGTCCTCCCATCATTGCATTTTAGCTCAATTGCCCCATAAGGAGACACCGTTTCCAAAACAAATGGCCCTGACCAACGCGACTTTAGCCTACCAGGAAACAACTTCAGACGGGAATTGAACAATAGTACTTGTTGTCCTGGTTTTAGCTCTCTTTGTACAATGAGTTTATCGTGCCACTTCTTGGTCTGTTCTTTGTAAATCTTGGCATTTTCATATGCATCATTGCGAAACTCATCCATTTCATTTAACTGTAGTTTTCTGCCTTCGCCAGATGCTTTCAAGTCAAAGTTCAATTTCTTAACTGCCCAGAAAGCTCGATGCTCCAATTCTAGTGGCAAGTGACAGGCTTTACCAAAAACCAACCTATAGGGAAACATTCCAATAGGCATCTTGAATGCGGTCCGATAAGCCCACAGTGCATCATCCAACTTCATTGCCCAATCCTTCCGGTTTGTATTGACAGTCTTTTCTAGTATTTGCTTAATTTCCCAGTTGGATACTTCAGCTTGTCCATTCGACTGAAGATGATATGCTAGTGCCACTTTGTGCTTCACACTGTATTTAGCCAAAAGTGAGTTGAAAATTTTATTGCAAAAATGCGTACCTTCGTCACTTATGATGGCCCTCGGTGTTCCAAATCTGGTGAAGATGTTCTTGTGCACAAACTTAACTACAACACGAGCATCATTAGTACTGGTGGCGATTGCTTCCACCCATTTCGAAATATAATCTACAGCTAATAATATATAAGATTGACCAAAAGAAGGGGGAAAGGGTCCCATGAAATCTATGCCCCAGACATCAAAAAGTTCCACTTCCAAAATATTTGTCAGTGGCAATTCGTGACGCCTAGAGATGTTTCCTAACCTTTGGCACCTATCACATGATTTCACTAAGGTATAGCGATCCTTAAACAAAGTCGGCCAGAAAAAACCTGATTGCAATACCTTAGCTGCAGTTCGTGTAGCTCCAAAATGTCCACCGTATGCGGATGAATGACATAGCTCAAGAATTTGGTGTGCTTCGACACCGTCAACACATCTCCTAATCACTTGGTCAGCACATCTCTTATACACACAAGGATCATCCCAGAAGAAAAATTTGATATCATGGAAGAACTTCTTTTTCTGATGGTGGTTCAGATCTGGAGGAAGAATACCACAAGACAAGAAATTCGCAATGTCAGCGAACCAAGGGAGTACTGAACTTACCTCGAAGAGTTGTTCATCCGGAAATGTTTCCTGTATTACTCCTTCTTCTTTCCTAACCTCTAGCTCAAGTCTTGACAAGTGGTCAGCCACTTGATTCTCTCTTCCCTTCTTATCTTTGATCTCAAAGTCAAATTCTTGCAATAGCAGTATCCACCTTATCAAGCGTGGTTTCGCATCCTTCTTGGCAAATAGGTAGCGAATGGCTGCATGGTCAGTAAAAAAAATTACCTTTGTGCCGATCAGATATGGCCTGAATTTATCGAAGGCAAATACTACAACAAGCATCTCCTTTTCAGTCGTGGTGTAATTTTGCTGTGCAGCATCCATAGTACGGCTTGCATAATAAATTGCCCTAAACATCATTTCTCTTCTTTGGCCCAATACCGCACCAACGGCATAGTCACTTGCATCACACATCAGCTCAAAGGGCTCCTTCCAGTCCGGCACTATCATGATTGGTGCTGTCACCAATGCCCTCTTGATTTTCTCGAAAGCCTGCAAACAATCATCATCAAATATGAATGTGGAATCTTTTTCAAGCAAATTACACAAGGGCTTAGTGATCTTAGAAAAATCTTTAATAAATCTCCGATAAAACCCCGCATGTCCTAGAAAGCTCCTTATTCATTTGATGTTCTTTGGTGGAGGAAGTTTTTCAATTGCAACCACCTTGGCTCTATCCACCTCTAATCCCTTAGATGATACTTTATGTCCCAGGACAATGCCCTCTTGGACCATAAAGTGACATTTTTCTCAATTAAGAACTAGGTTCTTTTCTTGGCATCTCTGCAACACAAGGGATAAGTTATGTAAACAATGATCAAATGAAGAGCCAAATACCGAGAAGTCATCCATGAAGACTTCCATGATTTCCTCCACCATGTCTGCAAATATAGCCATCATACACCTCTGAAAAGTGCCCGGTGCATTGCATAGCCCAAAAGGCATTCTCCTAAAAGCGAACGTGCCATAGGGACACGTAAAAGTAGGCTTTTCTTGATCCTCTGGTGCTATAGCTATCTGGTTATAACCTGAATAACCATATAAGAAGCAATAATGACAATAACCAGCAAGTCTATCTAGCATTTGATCAATAAAAGGCAATGGAAAAAGATCTTTTCGGGTGGCATTGTTCAATTTTCTATAATCCATACAAACTCGCCAACCAGTTACAGTACGAGTAGATATCAGTTCATCATGTTCATTTTTAACCACAGTTATTCCACCCTTTTTCAGTACAACTTGTACAGGAGACACCCAACTGCTATCAGAAATAGCATATATCACACCAGCATTCAACAATTTAAGCACCTCATTTTTCACTACTTCTTTCATTGCCGGATTTAATCTCCTCTGATTGTCCACATAAGGAGTATATGACTCCTCCATTAAAATTTTATGCATGCATATAGTGGGGCTAATTCCCCTAATATCAGAAATCGACCATCCCAAGGCAGTTTTATATTCCCTCAATACTCTCAATAATTTATTTTTTTCATCAATAGTAAGGGAGGAATATATGATTACCGGATATGTCGACTTCTCTCCTAAGAATGCATAACATAGGTGGCTTGGCAGTTCCTTCAAATCAGGAGAGGGTGATATTACCTCTATTTTCTCGTCGACGTTCAATTCCTCAATCAACACATTCGTTTTCTTTTCTTTATGCAATACTTCAAGAGCCACCAGTTGCTCTTTCACTTCCCAGTCGTCTTCACTAACAGCTTCAGCAGTTCCAACCAAGCAACTCTCCAAAGGGTCCCTAGTTCCTGCACCGTCAAAGGATACACATGAGTTTATAACATCAATGCTTTTACAAGTACTTACCGCATTTGATCCATTCATGGCATGATAGATATTGAAAATGACTTCTTCTCCACCAACTCTCAAGGTGAGCTCACCCTTATGCACATCTATCAATGCCCTTCCAGTTGCCAGGAACGGTCTCCCAAGGATTAATGGAGCATCATTATCCTCTTCCATATCTAGAATCACAAAGTCTGCAGGAAAAATAAACTTATCCACTTTTACCAATACATCCTCGACGATCCCACTTGGATACTTAAGACTTCTGTCTGCAAGCTGTAGGGTTATAGTAGTTGGTTTAACTTCTCCAAGCTCCAATTTCCTAAAAATAGAAAATGACATCAAATTAATACTTGCTCCTAAATCACATAAAGTTTTACTGCAATGAGAACCACCAATAAAACAAGGAATAGTAAAACTCCCTGGATCTTTCAATTTTTGTGGTAGTTTCTTTTGTAGGATGGCACTGCACTCCTCAGTAAGCTTCACAGTCTCAAACTCTTGCAGCTTCCTCTTTTTAAACATCACATCTTTAATGAACTTAGCATAGTTGGGCATTTACTCCAATGCATCAGCAAATGGTATATTGATGTGTATTTTCTTAAAAATTTCAAGGAATTTTTCAATTTGATCATCTAAACTCTTCTTTTTGAACCTCTGAGGGTATGGAATGGTAGGCTTAAATGCAGGAGGTTGTACAACTTTTGTCTTAGAGTCCTCAACTTTCTTCTCTGTTATAACCTCAAACTCAACATCTTCCACTGACTTCTCACTTTCCACCATCTTCTTGGGACTTAGAACCTCCAATTCTTTTCCGCTCCTCAAAGTGACTGCCTTGCACAGCTCTTTTGGATTAACTTCCGTATTACTCGGAAATTGACCCCTGTTCTGATCTCTTAAAGCATTAGCCAACTGTCCAATTTGCGTCTCCAAAGATTTCATCGTAGCACCCATGTTTCCTATGTGAGTCTCCATGCTATCAAGCCGAGACTCAGTTCTAGCCATCCTCTTCCCAGATTCAGCCACAAATGTACCTACCAAATCCTCAAACGAAGGCTTTCCCTCCCCTTTTGATGTATTGAACCCCGGGGGAGGATTCAACACATTCTTATTGTTTGCATAAGAAAAATTTTCATGATTTTTCAAGCCAGGATGATAAGTGTTAGGGGGAGGGTTACCTCGATATCCTCCGTAGCCACCAAAATTCCTATTGTTGATATAATGAGCTTCATCAGGAATATGTGGTTCTTCAGTAACAACCGATGCATTTTCAACCTCTGATGTACTAGCCTTATTCATAGCTGCAATTTGAGTTGTTAAAGCTGAAACTTGAGCGGTGAGTGATGTAATAGGATCTATGGCATAAATTCCAGCTTGCTTCTTTACTCCCGACCTCTCAGACGGCCACTGATAACTGTTAATGGTCATCTGTTCAAGCAAATCATATGCTTGATCAGGTGATTTTGCAAATATCGTGCCACCAGCTGCTGCATCGACAGTGCCTCTTGTTTGTCCATTCAAACCATTGTAAAACAATTCAATCTGTACCCAATCTTCAAAACCATGGTTTGGACACCTCCTTAACAACTCCTTATACCGTTCTCATGCCTCGTATAATTGCTCAAAGTCAGTCTGCCTAAAAGTGCTTATCTCAATTTTCAACTGTGCAGACTTTGCAGGTGGAAAATATTTAGCAAGAAACTTGGTTGCTAACTCCTGCCATGTAGTGATACTACCCAAAGGAAGCGATTGGAGCCATCCTCTTGCTTGATCCCTAAGAAAAAAAAGAAACAAACACAATCGAATTATATCATCAGAAACACCATTTATTTTTACCGTGTCAGTAATTTCAAGGAATGTTCTGAGATGTAGATGAGGATCTGCAGTAGCGGCTCCCCCAAACCGATTCTGTTGAACCATGTTTATCAATGCAGGTTTGAGCTCAAAGTTGTTTGCATTAATAGTCCCTCGTGCTATGCCCGAATAATGAGCATTTAGTACCGGCCTAAAATGATCTCTGATGGGTATTGCAGGGGGTGGGTTTTCATTATTTCTGTTGTCAGCCATTGCTTGAATCTCTTCTCTTCTTGCCTTTCTTAATCTTCTTGTAGTTCTTTCGATCTCAGGATCAAAGATAAGCAAGTCAAGATTTTGAGATCTTCGCATGCACTATCAAACAAAAATAAAAACAAATCAATGTTTAATATAATCCAATAAAAACAGCTCTAAATTAAAATCAAGACCAATTGGTAACAATACTAATATAAATTTAAAATAAATACTCCACGGCAGCGGCGCCAAAAACTTGTTGCATGTTTTCTTAATTGCTTGCAAGTGCACAACGTCAAGTTATAATAAAATGTATTTTTGAGTACAAGTGTCGATCCCACGAGGAGTATATATATAAATGTATATTAATGCTTGTAATTAAAATAGTCTCAATTTTATTTAGAAAAATCGATTAAATGATTTGTTTGCGAGAATAACTAAATTGACAAATGATTTAAATAAAATATCACAACAAACTTGTGCAAATAACAATAGAATAAAAGATCTAGAGGTCCGATTTCACGCAACTATCCACCATGTGTTATTTTGTGTAGCTATATTATAAATGTCATTCTTATTCATTAGCCAAGAATTCTAAATTCTCTACTCCATCTTCCGATTGCTAAGTAGACACTAATTATCTAACAAAAGATTGTAACGTCCCCGTCAACAATCTATAATTAAATAACACAATAAGAACTCATTTCTCTTAATGGCTTCAATAGCAATATATGTCCTCCCGAACTCTATAAATACCATCGATGTATTTTTCCCTTTCTTGTTTATAAAATCCCTTTTCTAAGTGATATCTTATAAACATAAGAATCATTCAAGATATGGCCAGTAAAATGAAAGCGTTAAGATTGGAAAAATACAAATGAACAATAACGAAAACTTATATAGCATAATTCATAAATCCCAACACATGGTTTCTAGTTTTGTTCCATCTTTCCTCTAGACACAAGAATTAGTTCATAATAATAATACAAACAACATAACAACACATGAATCTTAAACAAGACATATCAAATAAAAATAAAGAAAGAAGAACTTAGAACAAGAGTGTGGAGTGCAAGTTATTTCTCTCCAAAGTGTGCCAGAAATCCCCTCAGAATGATGAATTTGAGCTTTTTTTTTTAACTTCTTTGTAGCCTCCTCTCCTCTCCTTTGCTCCCTTCCTTCTCTCGATAGTCAATAATAGAAGGCTTTAATAGTCCTAGGCAAGTCTTTGCACGCAAAAACACAAAAGTCCTCAACTCCCATGCGCAGCACACCCAGCATTTTCCGGACTTTGTCTGTCAAAGACCGCGGGTGCGCTATAACACAGACCGCGGGTGCGGTCTTGTTTCGGGGAAACTTTAATCTCCAAGCTACTAAGACCGTAGGTGCGGTGCAACATGGACCGCGGGTGCGGCACTGCTTCGGCAGAAATTTCTAAAATTGCTTTTCATGAACCGCGGGTGCGGTGCCATTTATAGCGCGGGTGTGGTTTATTCTCGGAAATTTTCATCTTTTGCACTTTCCAATTCAACACTTTTACTACTCCAATTTCTCATTCTAAGCTTCCAAACTACAACAATAAAAACAACAACAAATCACATACAACCTGCTCAAGAATCACAAAATTCTAAGTTAAAAACAAGTAATAAAAGTACAATAAATTGCACTTATCAAAAAGCCTTCTCAGAGTCAAACTGAAATAGCCAGCACACGCTAATATATCATTATCTGATCGTTTTAATGATCAAATTTGTGCTTAGAATTTCTCTGTGAAATATGTGTAATTGAGAGTAAGAAGTCTTACAGCTTATTTATATTGAAGTTTTAATAAGAGTTTTAATTAGGCATTGTTAAGTCCTAATGAAATGTGTGATTTCAAATTACTTGTAATTACCAAATATTTTATTGCATCAGACCTATCGTGAGGAAAAAAAGATGACGTAAGAGTTTTTGAAATCTCTTAACATTCAGAAACAATTTTATGCTTATTTACTTTCAAGTCTACCCTTCATACTTATTTCCTTGATAAGATATTTTTTCAACCAGTTTCAGTAAGACTACTTCCGCACAGTTCATAATGATTGACTTACTGAGAACTCAAATGACAATAACAAAATTTCATTGTTGCTAACCCAACCGAAATATCTTTTGAGACATTTTATGAAACGTCTACTACTTAAAATACTACTAGAAATTTTTTTTTGGCAAACTAATTTTCGAAAATTACATTTTTATGCATGCATGCAATAACTGCTGAAACTTTATCTCTTTTAAAATAAAAGTATTCAACTACCAGGAAAAACACTACGGTTAAAAATGAGACAACCGTCAAACCCTAAACTGTCGTTTAAAATAGTTCACAAATGAAACCTGTGAAAATCCTGACGACCATCAACATATAAAAGAAAGTGTATGAAAATGTCCAAAATACTCCTAACTCATAAACGTAATGTGCGGAAAAATATGGTCATCGGGTTAGCGTGCGCACATCCAGCCCCGCCTACTCAGTCTTCGACACCTCCAGTCACCTCATCAATATGTTCACGTGCATCATTCACACCTTGTGAGTCTAAAGACTCAACACACCATAAACGTTATAACAAGTACATATACATAACATGCAACAGTGAAAAGTACTGTACTCAATATACATTTCATGATCTTAAAAACATGAACGTAAATGTATCATAATAAAGCATAACGTGACAAAACATGTATCAACATATCATCATGTACGTGTTTATTTTCTTTAATTGAATTCCGTTCATTATTTGTGACTTTCGTATCAGCTCTATTCGATGGATCCATATACGTATAACCGTGGTATCCGGTGGCGGGGACATCAGCGACAATATTACCTATCCACTGAGCCTTGGCCTTACATGTTATCGTATTCGTGTTCGTATTAGTCACAATCAATTCTCATCCTTCAAAAAGTGTCAACATATTCATCACTTATAAAAATCATGCATATAGGGATGTAAACGAACCAAACCGTTTGTGAGCTATTCGAAGCTCGATTCGATAAAAGCTTGTTTGAGCTCGTTTAATGAGGCTCGTTATGATAAACAAACCAAACTCCAACTTTACAGTACTCGGCTCGTTAGCTCGTGAACATGTTCGTTTGTAAGTTTATGAGCAATCTTTTAGATGAAAAAATAATAGTTTTGATATTTGATTTATTGATTTTGCATATTATTTATGAAATATATAAAAAAATCTATTAAATTTATTTATTATAATAAATTTACAAATTTTAATAAGAATAATATATTTTTCTTTAAATATATAATTTACTTTTTAATTAATTTAACGAAAATTTAAATGTATAATTCATATTTATTAAGCTTGTTTAGGCTCGATAAAGACTTGAATAAGCTCGTGAGCCATGCATATATTCGTTAAATAAAGCTCAAGCTCGGCTCGATTATAAACAAACCAAGCTCAAACATTCAAGGGTTCGGCTCGGCTCGACTCGATTACATCCCTACATGCATATATGTAAATTTCCTTAAAATCAAACATGCAACGTATTTTTCATAATTACAAGAAAAGTCATGTTCATGATAATATATACATTTAAAACATGTAGATTTACGATCAAGGCGCTGTCAGGACTGCTAATTCGACCCGGGTGCAAAATGACTATTTTGCCCATAGAAACCCTAATTGACCATTTTACCCTTGGACCTCAAAACTTCGACCCGAAGCCAACCAAACTCTTAAAAACACCTCAAAACATATTATTAATCATTTTCTAGACGTAAACTCGAGCATGTTTCATGACTTATATGATTCGTTTTAAAACTTGGATCGGGGTCCATGTTTTAACCCGAATAAACTCGAATCTTAACCAAACTTTCCCAAATTTGAACCATGACTAATTCATACCCTACCAGCCCCTAAACAACAAAATCCCAGCCATTTAGAACCCCCTGAACTCGGCTGAATCTTGCTGGAAATTTTTTGGAACCAAGTTACTCAAACCCTAGTTGCATCCACCCTACAAATTCTCGTCCCTAGGCTAAACTATCTTGGACCAGCCCTGAACCAACTCTTCCTAGCCCACCTTTGGACCCTCTTGGACTGACCTAGCCCTAGCCCTCATCCCCATGCACGTTGCCAAGCGCAAACACCTGTGAACCTTCACACCAAGCCCTAACCGAGACACCATCACACATAACTCTCTCGTCCGGCTCTATGACAAAGATCAGCGGGGTTCGAGCCATCCTAGGCCATGAATCAGGCCCACCAAGGTCTGATCCCAGGCTTGGAACAGCCCTTGCACCGCTGGCTCGCTCAAATGTTTTGATCTAGCCACACCCGAACCAACCACCAAGGTAACTAGAGCTCGGCCTTCACAAAATCATGACTACTCCGTGACTCTAACATATTGACACCTTAAACCTTGACATGAACAACCCTTTAACCCCTAGCATAGCAGCCTCTTGCATCAAAATCAAGAAAACGTGAGTTTCAACAAAAGAGTAGGCATATTTCATGTCAGACCTTACAAAAACGATACCACATGCTTGATTAAATAATTTCTCGTGCAACCACGCACACATCAGCAATAAGTAGCGCGAATGATGAGCAAAACAAGATTTATGGCGTGCCTTTGCGTTTAAACGCTCCGAAACTTGAAGGTCTACGCGAAGGACGAGCACCGGAGGGACGGGGAAGGAACTTTCTTGAAAACATTGAAGAATTTTCGAGTGGCTACTAAAGAAACCTTCGAAATGGTGCTTTTGAAGTGAGGGAGGGGGCGGCCGAGTATGGAGTAGGGTTAGGGTTAGATTATGGGGTGTTTTAGGTTAATAAAATGATACACTAATGGGCCAGGGGTTTAAAAAGGTTTTAGGCCCATTATTCAATAAAATAAACCCGTCAAGCCTAATAACATTCTCGAAAAATATTTCGTTTAGATACGTTTTTGAAAATATTTCCCGAACCCTCAAAAAGTCCTCCGACTCGCTAGAATTTGCGTACTGGTTAAAAAATATGACCCGACGAGTAGAAATACCCAACCAAGGTCCATTTTCAAAAATCATACTTAATTACACCATATATTAAATAATTTAAAATAATTATTTAATAAAAACATTTTTCCTGATTATCTCCGGTCTCCGTTCCTCATTCGAGCGCGAAATGCAACTTAAAGCACTGATGCATGAAATTATAATTAAATCATGACCTAAACCTCCTATCATGCAATAATCGTGCAATAATAATTAAACACATATTTTAGTAAAACCCTAGATTGCATGCAGTCAGGTTACATAGTTCGAATTTCATAGACCTTACATTTTATTCACTCCCCTCTAAATTTATTTTCGATCTTAACAAGTGGTATCAAATGTTCATTCTTGTCTATGAACTAAATATTCTAAATGACATCATTCAGTAAGATCTCAATGTTCTCTAAAGAAGATTTTGAAACTGAAATATCGGGATGCAGGCTCATCTAGCTGCTCAAGATGATGATATGTGGTACATCATCACAGATGGACAAATGGGAATCATGAAAGAGAACACTGATATTTCCATTTCACAACAGTCTGACGGTGCTCCTCAGATGATCAAAAAATCAAGGATGGAATGGACTAGTGAGGACAAAAAGAAGACAAATCTGGACAATGTATCAAAGGACATATTATACAAAATCTTGGACAAGAATACCTTCAACAATAATAAAATGTGTCAAGCTGCCAAAGATATCTAGGGTAAACTTATACAATTATGAGAAGGTGATGATCAAAAACTGTTTGTGGCAATCCAAAAATTTTCAAGAGAATGAGATGTCAAAAAAATGGCTATGCGAGAAACAAATTACCTTAACAAGCTTGAACTTCATGATCTGTTTACGGATATCAAAGCATATTAATTCGAATTGAAAACAAGAATTGATGGTGAATCTTCAATCAAACTGACAAAGGTTCAGGCTGCTGCATGAGGAGTCAGATGAGCAATAGAGCAGTGATACAATGTTCCTATTTCTAAAAAATTTTTGAAAGTTCTTAAGAAAAATCAGGGTAGCTTTCAAAGCCTAAGTAAACACAATCATCACAATAAAGAGTTCATTAGTGAGGACATTGCATGCTTCAACTGTGGGAAAGTTGGACATTTCATAGCCGACGGCTCCAATCCAAAGAAGGATGAGAGAAGGCCAACTGACAAAGAAAGCTGAATTCATGACAAGAAGAAAAAGTTCAAGGATGATAGAAGGTCATTCAAAAAGAAAAGAAATTAGAAGGTGCTTATTTTTGAAGATAGCAAAGCCAAGTGGGCTGATTCTGATATTAACTCATCAGAGTCAGACTGCTCCACCAGTGAAAGTACTAAAGAGGTGGTATAGTGCCTCATGGCTGATGTTGAGCTGAAATCTACCTATGATGAGGTATCTAACTTTAGCTCAAATGATTTTACATGAAATGATCTCATCATTGCACTCAATGACATGTAAATAAAGTACAAGAGACTTTCTCAATCATTTGAGGAAGTTTAAGCAAACCAAGCAAGCCAAACTGACAATGATGTTGAGTCTAACTAGGAAGAGTCAGGTGAAGTATTAGGTCTTAAGGCAGAAATTGCAAAGCTAAAAACTGAGAATGAAAGAGTACTGAATGAGCACGAGCTATTTATTTTTTAGAATAAAAAACTAGCTAAATTGATTAGCATTTGGAATAAGTTGTTAGTAAATCATGAGAAAAAGCAAGAGCTGTAGAAGCACTCAAGAGACAAAAATGGTCTTGCCTGCTGCGGTAATAATATCAATCCTACTGAGTGTAGTACCCAATCAAAACTGAACATGGGCAAAAAGAAATATATTCATTTTATAAAATTCGGTATGATATATGAACATCAAAAGTCAACTGATCAAGTTGAGAAACCTGTAGAACTAACGAACTAAAACAAAAAGTTTGGTATTCTTGTCTTGGTTCGTAGTGCGTGTTCGAGGGTGAGAATGAGAGACTGGAAACAAGTAATCGACATCTCCTATATTAGTATCATAAGTAACGTTAGAGTACAAATTGTAACTAAAGTTAGTAAGGTAGAGGGATTTTCATATTTTGTTTGTTTGTTTTTTTAATAATTAATTTATTATTAGTATTTAAAAAAAATTAATTGATTACTTTTTTCAATTAAACAAATAAATATTTAATTTACTATTATTATTATTTCATAATTAAATCGTTAATTAATTAATTAATTAATTTCCCCTTTTAATTAATTATTACTATTTTCTCGTAATTAAATAATTAATTTTTTTAGAAAACGAATTAATTAATTATGACATAATTAATTAATTATTTTCTTTCATCGAATAAATAATTAATATATGCATATTTTTCTTTTCTTAATCGATTAAAAAATTCCTTTCTAACTATTTTTAATTTAATTGTTATCCCCGTGGTTTAAAAGTTTAAGGCTCTTAGACTGAGTTGATTTAGTCTAATCAATCTCAAGAATTTGAATAAATTAGATTTCTTGATATCACATTCAATTTATTATTTATCTCTTCAGTTTGCATATTTTCAATTAATCTCAAGATTTAGACAGATTGGGTAGCATCGTTTTGAGTTTGAATTTAATTAAATTTCGAATGGATTGTATCTTTTTTTTTTCTTTTTAACACGATATTATACTTAAAACTACTAAGGCAGTGTTTGGTAGGGGTGATAAGGTGGGTTTATGAAATTTTAATCCACCTTATCCCTTGTTTGGTACGAGTTATTATTTAACCAAGTCAATCCCTCCTATGAATGATTAGGTTATATTAACTGGGATAAAATAATCACTCCTCATCCACTATGATTATTTATCCTACTCTTAATCCATCGTATTTTTCTAATTTTACCCTTCTCCTAAATCCAAACTCACAACCACTTCTCTCCACCGACCGCCGGCCGACCAGCCCCCGCCCGCCGCCGACCGTCACCGGACGCTGCCGACCACCGCCGGCCGTCCCCCGACGCCACCGATGTAGATCACCCCCTCCTCCTGCCGATCGCCGCCGCCGGCCGTCCCCCGACGCCGCCGTGGCCGAGCACCCCCTCCTCCTGCCGCCTCCGCCGCCGCCGCCTCCGACCGACAATCACACCGCTGGCCAACCACTACCGTCGCAAAAGTGGAAGGGCAATTTCGTCAATTCATCAAAATATTATTGTTTATCACATTCTTAATAATCATACCAAACATAATATTATTTTATCATTATCTACTTCAATCATTCTTTTTATCATTTATGTGTTAATCATTCTGTAATCCTATCATTCAAACCAAACATAGCCTAACAGTTTACCACTATCTCATTTTCATCATTAATATTAATTTATTATTTGAGACAGTACCTTACCATTGATTTTACCTTGAATTGGGACTAGTTTTACGCCTTCACTCACCAATCTCCTATATATATTTATAATAATTATATTAATTACTGACAATACTGTAATAAGATTTTGGAATTTTACTAACCAACCACTCTCGTGAAATCCTAGCCAACCAAATCAGGATTTATCAGTTTCGAAATTCTTATCCAAATTTGAATTTGAATAATGGAGTAGATAGTCTGGCTCAACCAATCCCGACTAAATCTAAGGAAAATATGATTGTTATATTGTCAAACTTACGAGGCATTCAAGTCCTGTGTCTATCCTAACTAAATCACCGAATATTATGGTGCATTGATTTATCACAGTTGATTCAAAAGTCGAGTTATCATGATCTATGTTAATTTTATCATCGTTATTAGTATTCATTAAAAATTAAAATCATTCTAAAATTTTAATCTCGATCGAAACTTTTAGTCGCTTGCCAAAATTAAATCTTTGTTTATTATATCTTAATTTCCCATAAAGATCATGTGACTAAACTCTGATACCATTAAAATGTCAGATCCCGAGATGCATGGCATGAACATGGACAATGTTCTTAAAATTCAATGATTAAATTTACCAAGAAGAATAAGCCTTAGCAGTATTTTTATTCAACAAATTTATTGTTTTGCAACCAAATGACCAAAAAAAAAAAAAAGAAGCAATCTCAATGTTCAACTTACTCAAATAAATGTCAACACTACACAAAGAATATCCAGATCAACATCTCCAAAATTCAGTCAATTCTTGTTCTTCTATCTCATTCGCATCTGAAATGAAATGTAAAATGTGAGAGATATGATCGTCACTCAGTAATTGGATGGAGTATATCTTCAAGTTTAAAAACATCATAATATTTTACATATTACTATATCATATCATTGGAACTTATTCACAAGTAGATCTGAAACAGAAAACAATAAACATCAAATATATGGCTTAACTCTCCAGATTGGATCATAATATCTGGCTTAACTCCCCAGATTGGATCATGAATGCCTGGCTTAACTCCCCAAACTGGATCATTAGTGTCTAGTTTTACCCTACTAGACAATGTCACAAACAAGATCAAGACATCACCAAAATATTTGTTGAAATCTATTGTCATGCAATACATCATATATTTAAACTTAACATATCCTGAAGATAAATATTATGAATGTATCAAGAAAATGCATGTTCCACTTACTATCTTCAGCTAGAATTGAAATCAAGGTTGACTGCAAGAGAACTTGAATCCCTCCAGATGGAACTTCACGTTCTTTGTAGATAGAGAGCGAGTTTTGAGAGTTAATTATTTTAAACGTAGAGTGTAGAAATGAGAAGAAGGAATGGCTATAAGTTTTATATACCTAAGAGAAAGTTGGGTCGAGGTTATAATTGGGCTCAAGGGCTTGGACCTCACAATTCCAATGATGGTGAAGAAGTAAAGTGTTTGATGGCCAATGATACTGTAATGAATCAAATCCTTATTGGAATTAAATACTAATTAAGACATGACTAAAGAATTGCTATTAAACATTATTAAGGAATTGATTAATTGAGGATCAACATGTTGTGATCCACCGAATTGAAAATGGACAACCCAGTCTACTTCAGATTACATTATCCTGATTAATCCAACTAGAATGAGATTATAACATGTGACAGATAAGATTGAGTTTAGATCTTTTGAATTAGGCTGGATGCAGCTTGTAAATGGAAGTTGATTTCATTTGTTTTCTACACCGCTTTTCCTCAGCTACTCTCTCTCAAGTTCTAGCCATATACCTTAGATTTTCTAGCCAGTTTCTAGATCAGTTTAGTGTTGAGAAACTTTGGAGTTTATGTCGACTCTAAGAGGGGTTGGTGAGTTAAGACACGCGGATCGAGACGTCATCAGAGGGTTGACGATGGACGCATGAATAATCTTAAAGCCTTATATAGAGATCTAAGGATCATTATGAAGAACTTTGAAGCAAGTTTAATGATTATGGATCTTTCTTGATAGTGATTTCAGTATGTTGATATTGTCTAGGTTCAGACGAGTAAATTTTCTGTCAGAATGTCTGTCAGAATGTTTTAGTGAGGTACGTGATGTACTGGCTGAGATATCCAAGCGTAGCGTACACACTTATATGCTACATATTTATATGTTGCATGATACATGTTTTACTACTTCGACATATTATTCATTACATATCACGTTGAGCCTGATATCTTTTCAGATATACCTCGTTTGTCGAAGGCGCTCTGCCCTGTTCTGTATTGTGGGTGGTTGGGTATCGAGAAATACAATGTGCGACGGGACCCTCAGACTTTTATGACCCTAGACATTGTAGGTACATATCTTGCTGATGAGTGTGGTAGCCAAAACATGCCTAGGGCATATCAGAGACTACACACTCAGGCGCATCTAGACTGAGCATGAGATTCTTGACTTTTTCCTTGATATATGAGCATATAGCATTTCACATGCTTCATTTCAGTTTGTATACTCGGACACTCTTGTATTGGGCGATTATCGCTCATGTCGTTGTTTTTGTCTTGGACACCTCATTCCATGGGGAAAGTCTTAGGTTAGACGGTCAGAGAAGTAGCTAGAGCAGTTGGGTTTTCTATGGTGATCTAGAGAAGGTTTATTTTGTTTCTCATATTATTGTGCATGATTGTTATTTCGATTTGGTTGTATTAATTATTATGATTTAGATTATTGTAATGTTTTTTTTTTGGGTTGTAAGATGATTAAATTATTTGGTTTTCGTTGTTTAATTATTTTTATCAAGTTAAATTATGCATGCTTATTAGTTTGTATGTTTAGTAATGTCTCGGGTAAGTGCACTAAAGATGCTGAGCTATAATCTATCAATGAGAAGATATTTGATTTTAGTTCAACTTATTTTACACGAGAAAACCTTGTCAATGCACTTTATGACATGGTCAATGAGTACCAAAGACTTTCTCTCTCATTCGAAGAAGTTAAAGCTAAGCAGACAACAAAATTGAACCTGACTGGGAACAGTCTAGTGAAATGTTGTGTCTAAAGACAGAGATTGTTAAACTGAAAACTAAGAATGAAATAATAGAGGATAATAATCCAATGTTAAAATCTGAGAATATGAAGCTAAATGAACTAGTTTCATCTTGGAACAAATCTTCAATTTTCTTAACTGAAATGCAAGAATTGCGAAAACCATTTAGAGACAAAACTGGTATCGGTTTCAACAACAATGAAAAAACTGCTAAGCAATGACTCAACCAAAAATGAAAATGTGCAAAAGAAAGTATATTCGTTTTGTTAAATCCAGTTTTGTATATGAACACAAATAACTCATCCCTCAAGTTGCAAAGCCAGTTGAAAATATGGGTAATGGCGGAAACTTTGGTGTTTCTTATGTGCCTGAGAATTCTAATGTGAAGGCAAACTGGAAGCCTAACTGAACCAGTTTACTATGCATAACTTGATGAAATACAAGTCTAACGGATACTTTAACAACAAGCCTTATTCTTCATTTGTGATTGTAGGGCACATGAAGTGAACTAATCAAAAACTCAGTTTGGTATTTAGACAGTAGATGTTCAAGGCACATGATTGGTTAAGCTAAACTACCATATAAACTGACTCAGTTTACTAGACATAAGATTACTTTTGGAGATGCTTCTCAAGGTAGAACCATAGGTAAGGGAAACTATCCATTGTAACATTATTATTGAATATATATTACTTGTTGAGAATCTTAAATACAATTTGATTAACATAAACCAAATGTGTGATCATGATTACTCCGTTGAGTTCCATAAGCATTTTTACTGTTAAAGATACTTCTTGATGCATTATAATGACAGGTGATAAATGTAACAATACATACAAAATTTGTTGGACCACTCAACCAAGTGGACTAATGTTCTTCATTGCTAAACTTACTCTTGTGGCACAATAGGTTAAATCATCTAAATTTCAATGTCATGGCCAATCTGAACAAGCATAACTTGGTCACTGGTTTGCCCAAAACTGAATTTCTCAAGGACGAAGATTGTTTAGCTTGTCAGTTTGGAAAGCAAATTAGGTCATCTTTTAAAAACAAAAGGTGTAACTCATTAACCTGAAGCTTAGAATTGTTGCATATGTAGTTGTTTGATCATATCCCAGTCATGAGTTTAGGGGAAATGAAATACACTCTAGTTATAATTGATTATTTCTCAAGGTGTACTTGGGTAATCTTTTTAAAATCAAAAGACCAAACTGCTACTCAACTTATCAAGATTTTCAAAATACTTTTAAATGAAAATTCAAAAACAATTGACAAAATCAAATCTGAGAAATTGAATTTGTCGACCAAACTTTTTCTAAATTTTTATAAAATCATGAAATCAGGCATGAGTTCTCAAAAGCTAGAACACCTCAGCAAAATAGAGTTGCTGAGAAAAAGAATATGACCCTTAAAAAGGCTGCCAGAACAATGCTTGCCGATTCTAGAGTTTCTCGGAGATTTTGGGCGGGGAAACAAACACTGCATGCTATATTCAGAACAGATCAATGATTAACGAAAAACATGGCGAGACACCATAGGAGATCTGGCATGGCAATCAATCTGTGGTATCCTACTTCAAAATTTTTGGTTGCAAATATTTATCCACAACAATGGATAAAATCATCCGAGTGCATTTGGTGCTAAGTCAGATGAGAGTATATTTCTTGCTTATTCTTCAGTTATCAAATTTTATCGAGTATTTAACAAAAGCACTTTAAATGTTGAAGAATCTATGCACCTTGTTTTTTATGAAACAAGGTTAACTGACCAGTTGACTGATCCAGCTGAACTGACCAATTGATTTGAAGAGATCAATCTACAGGATGAATGTGAAGATGAGGACTATATCAACAAAAGGACACTTCTATCTCTAGAGTTGAACTGTTTGATCAATCAATTGAACGAGATGGTGTTCCAGTTGAGCAGTTTTTTTAATGCACAAAGATTGGATGGGATCTCAACTGATGCCAATCGAACTAATGTAAACTCAACTGAGCAGAATCCAACTGACGCCAACTTAACTGATCCAGTTCCATAGAACAACAATGATGAACCATATTACAGATGGAACAAGAATCATCCACCTAGATTAGTAACAGGTAACCCAACTGCCCCTATAAGAATTAGAGGGCATGTGATCAATCAGTTTTTACATACTTCATTTATTTTTAATATTGAACCCAAAAAGATTGATGAAACTCTAACTGACAGTAGCTGGATTGATGCTATGCAATAAGAGCTCAATAGCTTGACTGGAAGCCATCTGAATGTTTCTTACCTATGCATCTTACAAAAATTTCAAATTATGTCCAATGGATGTTAAGAGTGTATTCTTGAATGATCAACTGCAAGAAGAAGTGTATGTTGAATAACCAACATATTTTATCAACCATTTTTTTCTTAATTATGTCTCACTTAAAACAATGTGTTATATGGTTTAAAACAAGCTCCAACTTGTTATGAAACAATGTCTAATTTTAATTGAACATGACATTGTGCTTAAATGACTAATAAGGGAAACTTTCAATGTTTACAAATATTAGAATTAGCAAGCATGCCTTGATTTTGTGTTGGTTGAAATTTATGAGTTTGAGTTACTTCTTCTTGTTGAAGCTAGATGATTGTTTCATGTGCTGGCTTTTTTTACTATTATTTGTGCATTGCATATTTGAAAATATCATTTTTTGAAAACATTTGTATCAGTTAGTTATCATTTTAATTTTATCAATTTAAAATTAATAAAATATAGGGGAAAAACTAATTGTAATTTTAAGAGGGACGTTGATTTTAAATATTGAGGGATAGATAAGCTTTGTGTTCAAAATATTTTTAAAAATCTATTTTTTCATTCACACAAAAAAGGGAGAAATATGTTAGAGAAAATTATTGTTTATCCAAATTTTTTTATAATAAAAAAAAGAGACACTATAGGTTCGGAATGCTAACAAATTTTATTTTGATGAAAAAAACGTGCTATTGTGTTTCTTACATATTTATTCAAGTGAGAAGTTCTTTTTCAAGTTGGGAGTTTTGTATGCTGAAATTAAAAATAAGCAAAGTTGAAAATCTGGCGAGTAAAATTATTTTTAATAATATTTCATAGCTCGATGATTCAAATGAATAGCCGTCAAAACACATTATTAGAAACTCAATTTGTTAAAAGCGTATTTCTGGTCAGTTGGGATAAATTAGATATTATCTAGGAAAGTTGTTGGCTGCAAGATCAAGCTAAATTTAATGACAATAACAATCAGCTTGACATGAGAAGTAATGGTATTTTGGCTATTGCTCTTTGCTCGGTTATCATAATGGAATGTTTTACGAAGATAAGACGATGATATACAAATCATCTTCACAAATCAAAGTCTGAATGGAATGTTAAGAAGCTGATAAACAAGGATGAATTTCTAGTTCTTTACATGAAGAAATCAGCATAGCAGAATTCAGCACAACAGCACATATTCAACAGAAAAATCCAACACATCATAAATCATCAGACTGAATTCAGCATACCAAATCAGCAAATAGATTCAGCAGACTTAATTCAGCATCGCAAAATCAGTAGTGTAGAATTCAGTTGAGGTCAGAATTCAGCAGCGCTCAAATTTAGCAAATATTCAGCAACATGAATATGATTGTTTCAATATCACAGTACTAAAACTTTCTCAACGGTAATTTTCTTGTTTCAAAAGTTCATATCATTGTTGAAAGTTATAAATACAACAATTTGAAAATCAAATACAAGTTTTGGAAGAGAATTCAAAGCATGAGGAGCTACATATAGAAATTAGGTAAAATGATAGCAAGCCCAAGTGTGGGGATAAATTTGAGATATACATAAACTGTAAAGGATTAAATCCTCACACACAATCACTCATATATATACATAAGAGTTGAGCTTAAAATTTTAGTTTAGTGAGTTTTCACACAAAGACATTAAAGATTCTGTTTGTAGTATTGGCATAAGAAACATTAAACATTATGCAGATAGTGAGGTTGTGGCCTACAATCAAGTGTACTAGGAATTTCAATTAGAAAATAGATAAGTTCTAAGTTGAAATGGGTTTGAAAATTATATAAATCAAAGTCTTCTAGTGATAACTTCTTAAGTAGAAGAAGGTGTGACGTAAAAGTTGTTATTCTCCGAACATCCATAAACAAATTTGTGCATATTTATTTAATTGCATTTACTTATTGCCATTTTTAAGATGCAATGTAGAAGCATTTCATGTGTTCTACGAATACCAAAATATTGCATACCTAGTGTTTGATAAAATGCTTCAACCAAAACGTTTTTAATCATTCAACTTGCATATCTTTTAAATGTTTTTTAAAATATTTGAACGGTTTTTACAAAGAATTATTTTGAATGTCTTTTTCTTGGTTTAAAAACCAAATTCGATTTAATTAATAGGTGTTCAATATTTCCAGAGCTAAGCTATTGTAGCTCAATGTTTGTCCTCCAGTCGATCTTATCAAAAGGTAATACAAACTTGTATTCCAGTGGTCAGATTAATTTATTCTCGTATCAATTTGAGGGTCCTCATTTATCACAAGTAAGGTATTTTGTCAAATAAAATTAAACTTGTTTACAAACTGATTTCTCACTAAACGTCTTATATTTTTTAGGGACGTGATCATGATAACTGAAGGATCATGAAATTATTTATAAGGATGTTATAATCTTTTTCAGTGTTTGTGTGAGGCCCGGGGCCGAAGAGGGTGGGGGGAGGGGGGGGTGATCGCCGGTGCCATCAGTTGCACGGACAATGAGCGGCTCCAGGCAGGCTTCTAGGTGGAGGGAACATGAATGAACCGATTCCACACGGGAATGAGAGGGATTCCGAGACTGTTCAATGTAATGGACTGTACAGTTGAAGAGGGCTTAAAAGATTTGATTTGTACTACTCATATCATGAAGGTGCATCTTTTTTTTCGGTAGCTCATCACATAAGAACTCCAAAGTTAAGCGTGCTTGACTTGGAGCAATTCTGGGATGGGTGACCTCCTGGAAAGTTTCCCAGGGTGCGTGTGAGTGAGGACATAAGCACGCTGGAAAGACTCGTCTTGGTACAGTGAGGACAGTCGTCGAATCTGGGGCGTTACAGTTTGTTTTCTATATCTTTTAATGTCATGAATCAAGAAGTCAAACTCTAGTATCAGATGTATTTGGAATTGGCTTGTACCGGGCATTCAAATTATAATGGATAATGATATTCTT
The DNA here is from genome assembly GCF_012295235.1 of Primulina huaijiensis. Taxonomy (NCBI): domain Eukaryota; kingdom Viridiplantae; phylum Streptophyta; class Magnoliopsida; order Lamiales; family Gesneriaceae; genus Primulina; species Primulina huaijiensis. The sequence goes on along the minus strand of NC_133317.1, from coordinate 9,743,583 downwards.
TTGGGTTGTGAAAGTTATGGGTCCATGATCCTGATCTTCGTTGTTGATATTTGAATGGATTTGAAATCATGCTTAGAAAATTATCATTTGATGCATCAACTCTTTATTTAGTAAGTTAGTGACATGTACAAACAAGCCTTGATCATATCAAAGTTTTCATGAGAAAAGAGCCAAATGAAGTGATTTGTAGAACATGTTTCTTTTCCCTTGCATTTGTGTAAGATGAGATTATGGGCATTTGAAATAGAAGATATGTGACCTCTAAATTACAATTGGGATATATATTGGTGTATTGGGATTTTAAAAATTAAAATTAAATAATAATGGAGTGTTAGTGTGACAGGCTCAAAACTACATTTATTACCTGTTTCTTCCATTCTAGTTTTCCCTTCTACGAGCTTCAGAATTTGCCTCTTCTTCAATACTTCAATTTGTCGTTTAATTTTCCCAAATTTCACAACATTTTATATTTGTCTCCGATATAATGGTGTATGTGTTTTCCAATTTTTTTTTTGACTTTCTTGCTTACTTTAATTGTTTTTCTTTAATCAAATTCATTTTTTTGGTTACATTATTTCATAAATCTATATTTACAATAGATTTTAGGTGTAAATAGTTAATTGGGGATTTTTTGTTTTTCATTTTTTTGTTCTAGTGTATCCGTTTATATTTCATAAAAAAAAATCCACAAACAAAACGATATTATCCTACCTTTTTTTGTCTTGCGTGCATGTGGAGTTTTTAAAGCTGAAGTAAGTTGAATATATATTAATTTTTTATTACGCACAAATTTTTTTAGTGACATTACATATAGTTTCTGGAACAACATCGTTGTTGTAATATCGTCTCTAAATTGTTGCTATAAATTATTTTAATTTTTGGGGTAATATCGTGTCTTATGGATTTGTTTCAATAGATGGATGACAAGGATATTCGACAAGTAAGTAACATGGACAAATCTCCCATCTTCAGCTGATTGTCGATTTGGGAGATGTTGAATGTGTAAACAATTTCAGAATGAGTATGAATATTTTTGCTCGTCTTTGTTATTTGTTAAAAAACCGTCGCTATATTTAACCGTCGTTAATTTAAAATTACGACGGTTTTTTTAAAACTGTCGCTAAATATAGCGACGGTTGTTGTTAAAATCGTCGGTAATTTTAAATTAGCGACGGTTGTTGTTAAAATCGTCGCTAATTTTAAATTAGTGATGATTTTATGAAACCGTCGCTATATTTAACGATTTTTCAAAAAAATTAGAATAATGACAACGGTTTTTCAAAAATCGTTGTCGTTAACAAAATAAAAAATAAAAAACGACAACGTTTTTTTAAAAAGTTGTCGTATTTCTACAAAACCAGCTATGTAAACTGTTGTCTTTGACCCTTGACAGAAACACATATAGACAACGGTTTTTAAAAAACCGTTGTCGTAGCCCAAAAAAACACATTCATAGACAACAGTTTTTATAAACCGTTGTCGTAGCCTAAAAAAACGCTCATAGACAACGATTATTAAAATCGTTGTTGTAGTCCAAAAAAATACGATTATTAAAACCGTTGTTGTAGCCTAAAAAAATGCTTTTAGACAACGATTTTTAAAAACCGTTGTTGTAGCCCAAAAAAAACGCTCATAGACAACACTTTTTAAAAACCGTTGTTGTAGTCCAAAAAAAACATTCTTATAGACAACGATTTTTAAAAACCGTTGTCGTAGATACATAAAAGACAACGGTTTTTAAAAAATCGTTGTCTTTAAGCAGGTTTTTTAAGGCTACGGCAACGGTTTTTGTTGAAACCGGTGTTAAATGAAAAAACACAACGATTTTAATAAAAACCGTTGTCTTTGATGTGTTATTAAATGTGTATTTTCTTGTAGTGACTATTTCAGGAAACAGCTGCACATTTTCTATGTAACAGGTATCAGCTCAACCGTCCAGCTTCACAACCTAACTGCTTCTCAACCGGAAAAAAGTTTAACCGCTTAAAAAAAGGTGCAACCGGGTAATACTAAAGAAGCATGACGGCTTGAATTACAGGCCGCTGATAATTCAACCGCTTGAAGTAAAACAAGATGAACTTCTCAAACCGGCTGATTCTAAGATGTCATTAAAGAGGGCTATTTATTGCTCACTTAATGAAAGACGTTTTCTGACCGGTTCAGGACATTCAATGATTTGCACCGCTTCAAAGTTAACTAGTTCCTACATCAGTCCCGAGAATGATCTGCATTTATATCACTATCTCAGAAAGGAAGGATCATTTATCTTACAAAGGTTTGAGGATAAAAGCAGTTGCCATAAACGGTAACTCTGAAGCAATTATTCAAAGAATGGGACTCAAGGCAATGCCAGTAAAGAGAACATTTAATGCATATCTGAAGAACATTTAATGCAGTTGCAACTGATAGTGACACTGCATCCCTCTGTTACAAGTTAACGTTACTCATCCCTTCCGACCGTTGGAATCATCGCCTATATTAACAGAGAAGGAAGTATGCAAGATACACAACGCGATACATTATCAAACTCATTAGTTGTAAAATCATTACAAGCTTTCATACTCTAAAGATTCAGAGCGCACTCAAAAGTTTACATACTTCATCGCTCATCAGCACGCACTGAACATAAAAGATATCTGATCATCAAAGGATCAACTTCATGCTACCAAAATCAAATTGTTTATTTACATCAGTAACGTTTTGGTTATTTGATTAAGTTGTGGTGTCTGGTGAACTGAGTGTTCTTAAAATCCATAATTGTAAAGTGATCACTAAGAGTTCCAAAACAGGCAATGTGATAAGTCCTGATTGGAGTGGGCTATTGCAAAGAGTTTTTGTAAAGCCAATGTCTTTTAGTGGAATCCTTCCTGAAGAGGAAGAAAGGGTGACGTAGGAGTGTTCATCTCCGAACATCCGTAAAAACCCTGTGTCTTTACTTCCTCCAAGCACTTATTCTCCACACTACATTTCGTTGATTAGTTCACCAGCTGTCTTAAGCTATCATTAGAAATCTTGAACCGTTTTCCGCACTTTATAGCGGTTCATATTTCTAACAAGTTTGAGAAGAATTTTCAACCACCTCTAAACAATTCAAAACCAATTTTAAAAGCAAAAATTTGAAAGAGTTCACTAACTCCCCCCCCCCCTTCAAACTCTTTCCCGATCCCAACAAGTGAAAAGTATTCGGTTATTGGGGAAAAATCAATATACTTCTAATGTCGAATCAGAGCGGGGTCTTGTCAAACATCGATATCAAAGAATTACTCATGGAATCTTTCAACAAAATTCCTATATTTTCTAAAGAAGATTATGACGATTGAAAAATTTGTATGCACGCTCATTTAGCAGCCCAGGATGACGATATGTGGTATGTCATCATTGATGGGTCTATGAAGATCATGAAAATAAATACAGCTGCGATTACAACTGAAGGTGCTCCCAAAATGGTGGGAAAACACCGATCTGAATGGACAGTTGATAATAAGAAGAAAAAAAATCTTGATAACGTCGCAAAAGACATTCTTTATAAGACTATGGACAAAAATATGTTTGCCAAGCAAAGGAAATATGGGAAAAACTCACACAACTGTGTGAGGGCAACGATCAGACCAAAGAAAACAAGTTGATTGTTGCTATCCAAAAGTTTGACAATGCAAAGATGAAGCCGGGAGAAACTCTTGCAACATTTGATGAATGGTTCAGCGGTGTTATCATCGAACTTATTTCTTTAGGAAAATAATATTCTAATCGTGAAATTGCCTTGAAGGTTATGAGAGCTCTTCTCAGAGAATGGAACGTAAAAACTATAGCAATGCGAGAGTCCAAGGATCTGAACAAGCTGGAACTCCATGATCTCTTCGCTGATCTTAAAGCGTATGAGTTCGAGCTTAGAATATGAACTGAAGAAGAACCATCCACTTCCCAACAAACGAAGGCTTTGGCAGCTACCACGGTAACTCTTCTGGTCGAAGAGTCCACAAGTAAGAAATCGACTGAGCAACTAAGCAATGAATCCATGTCCCTATTTGTTAAAAAGTTTGGTAAATTCATGCGTAAGAATCAATCTTATATGAATAAACCCTACTTCAAAAAAGACCATACTGGTGATGGTCAAGCTTGCTTTAACTATGGGAAGAAGGGACATTTTATTGCAGAATGCAACAGGTCAAGAAAAGATGAAAAGAGACCGGTTGATAGAAAACAGTCTAAAGACGACAAAAAGTTCACCAAAAAGAAGAGTCAACGAGTTTTGTTCACAGAAGACGATGAAAGCAAATGGGCTGACTCAGATTCAGAAAAATCCATCTACGAGGAATCTACGAGTGAAAGTGAAGATAAGACGGTAAAATGTCTCATGGCTAATGAAGATTCAAAACCCAAATATGAAATTGTATTTGACTTCGACTCTATTGAATTTACACGAGAAGATCTGGTCACAGCACTACAGGACATGGTAAATGAGTTTAAAGGACTATCGTAGAAATTCGATGAATCCAAAGCAGAAAAACAGGACTTAAAAAATAAGTTGACTCTCTCTAGCTGCTCGCAGCAAAAGGAGATTGTCAATTTAAAAGTAAAGTTAAGTCTGCTAGAGGCTGAGAATGATGATCTGCGTAGATTGTTCCATGCCACGTTAAAAGAGAACAAACGGTTGATGAATATAGTCAACTCATGGAACAAGTCCTCTGCCTATCTTAATAGGATGCATGAGATGCAAAAAACCAGCTGGAGGCAGAACCGAGCTAGGTTATAGCATCAATGAATGCAGTACTTCAGGAGCATCAACTCAACTGTTACTAGAGAAAGATAGTTTAAAATCAATTAAAATTTTCAGTCTAGTACGGTATATGAACATGACAAACCTGAAGTCCAAGGTATTCAGAATGTAAATATTCAGAACAATGGAAGGCGACGTGATTTAGGATACGTCAAAGTTGAGAGTACTAAATCCAACTGATCATGGCTCAGACGCAGGCCAAATCCAACCGTTCATAGCGGTTTAGATTGGTCTCGCAGAAAGCCAAGTTCAACCGGATATCACTCAAAAACAAGACATAACTGTTACTACAATAACCGACCTGTTCAAAATAGGTACAGAGTGAGTGACAATGATAGACGGCCAAGACAACATTCTGAAAAAGAAAGAACACTGCATACACCACCTGATTATGCACTTAACTGCATTCACCCTGGGATAGACCATCCCTTGATCTGTAATCAAAGAAAGATACTGGAAAGGTACTTTAGGATAATTCAGGTGTGGATTCCTATGGGTCTAATCAGCTCAGGACCCAAATAGGAAAGGGAACCAATTTTTCATTTCAATAATTTCAGGCTTTGAATAAAAAGAACTTGGAAGAATCCATTTGGTTCCTAGACAGCGGTTGTTCCAGACACATGACAGGGAACAAAAGTCTTTTATCAGAAGTTGTCAACTACAGAGGACCAACAATCACCTTTGGTGATACCTCCAAAAAGTGAAGCTGTGGGTAAAATTAAGATTATCCACGGCAAGATTATTATTAAAGATGTACTTCTAGTAGAAAACATGTGTTATAACCTGATTAGTATAAGCCAACTATGCGACAACGGTTACACCGTTGAATTTCACAAACATATATGCACTGTTAAATCTGCTGCAGGTAACACTGTGCTAACTGTCATACAGAGCATAATATATATAAAGTAAAATAGAATGATGATTGTCTAAATGTGCCTACTTGCTTCATCACCTTAGATGGTAATAAAAATTGGCTCTGGCATAAACAACTTAATCATCGTAACTTCAAATCCATTGCTACTATTAGCAAGCTTAAGCTGGCATCTGGTCTGCCTAACATTGATTTTTCCAAAGATAGAATCTACAATGCTTGTCAGCTAGGTAAACAAGTTCGCTCAACATTCCAGAACAAAGGAAGAAACTCATCAGCCAGATGCCTGGAACTCCTCCGCATGGACTTGTTTGGACCTATACCGGTAATGAGCTTAGGAGGAAAGAAATATACCCTTGTGGTAATTGATGACTTCTCCAGATTCACATGGGTAATATTCTTAAGCTCTAAATATCAAACCGCGGCTCAACTGATCAAGCTCTTCCAAAGACTGCAAAATAAGAAAACTAAAGCAGTAGACAAAATCAAAAGTGACAGAGGAACTGAATTTCTGAATCAATTCCTATCATCTTATCTTGAAGATCATGGCATAAAGCATGAGCTGTCAGATACAAGATCACCTCAACAGAATGGAGTAGCTGAAAGAAATAACCGCACATTAAAGGAAGCAGCTAGGACCATGCTGGCAAAATCCGGTATCTCATATCGGTTTTGGGCGGACGCTATCAATACAACCTATTATACTTAGAACCGGTTCATGATCAATAAAAATCATGAAAAGACTCCATATGAGATCTGGATCGGCAAGCAGCCAGAAGTTGGATACTTCCGCATTTTCAGTTGTAAGTGTTTCTTTCATAATAATGGAAAGACTCACCTAACCGCATTGGATGTAAAATCCAATAATGGTGTTGAAGAATCCATACATATTGTATTCGATAAATCATCCATATGTCACGACAATAGCAGTAGCAGCATCCATGATCTAATCAATAAACTTGATTATACTAACTTTGAACCTAGCAGTGATGACGAAATAAATTTTAGAGAAACAGGTAAAAACATCTCAGAGCAAAGTCCAACCGCTCAAGAACAAACTCATCAGACGAATGAACCAGAGAACAATCATCAAGCAGAGATTGTTCAGATAGAAGAAGAGTCGCTGGAACAAAAAATTATATCACACAACCAACCGAGACAAATCCATTTGTTCAAAAACATATTTATATTCGTTTCTTAGACGTAAACTCGAGTCCGTTTCATAACTTATAAAATTCGTTTTAAAATTTGGACCGGAATCCCGGTTTTAACCTGAATCAACCCGAAATTCAGATAAACTTCTCCCAACTTAAACCATGACTCGAACATACATGACCAGCCCCTAAACCACTTGTTCCAGACCCCTTAGGACCTACAAACAGCGCCTGAAAGTTGCTGGAATTTCTATACGTGCATACCCCCGAAACCCTAGTGCACTAGCGGTCCCATATCCGATCCTAGTCTAAAAACCAATGTGTCCAGCCCTCAACCTGACACTCAAGGACCACGAACACCCTTGTGTGAACTAGTTTGGACCATCAACCACCAGCCATGCACTCAGGATCACGGTAATGCCCGAACAACTCAAAAGAAAAGAGGATCACTTACACTCGACCCCTTCGATCTTCCCCAAATCACGACCAGCTGCTCATGGCCCTTTGCCAGCCCTGTCACGGACCCAATAGGGTCAGACTTATGGCTGGAACCAAGCCATGCACGGCTGCATCACCCCTTTCTCCTGATCTAGCCGCGGCAACCCTAGGTTCTCCAAGACAAATCGATCGGCCCTCACCCAAGCCGACCAAGCCTAGACTCCAGCACTTAATCCCCTTCATTCTTGACCTACGCATCCCCCTAGCATCTCAAATCGGAAGCCCCTTACACAAGGATAACAAAAAAACGTGAATTACATTAAGGTATGGGCATGTTTCATGTCAAAACTTCTCAAAAATGATACCACATGAAAGATCAATTAATTTCTCATGCAAACACACCCACATCAACAATAAATAGTGTGAATGATGATAAAAATAAGATTCATGAAGTGCCTTTGCATTTATACGCTCGAAAACGTGAAGATCTTTGCGTAGAACGTGCACCGGAGAGGTGGAGAAGGATTTTTCTTTGAAAACATGAGAGAAACTTGAAGTGAGACTGCTGAAAATTTTGAATGGGAGGCTATTGCTGCTAGGGAAGGGGCGGCCATGTGTTTAGTGTGTAGGGTTAGGGTTTTGGATGGTGATTAAGTGATATAATTATGTACTAATGGGCTTTTAATAAAAATTGAAGGGTTAGAAAGGATTTTAAACCCATTAAGCAATAAAATAATCCCAAAACACTCCCGAAAAATATTTCATTTTAGTACGTTTTGAAAATATTGCCCGAACCCTCAAAAAGTCCCTCGACTTACTAAATTTTACATACTAGTTAAAAATATGACCCGACAAGTAAAAATACTGTACTAGGCTCATTTTCAAAAATCTCACCTAAATACATCTTATATTAAATAATTAAAATTAATTATTTAATAAAATATTTTTCTTGATTATCCCCGGTCTCCGTTCCTCGTTCGAGTGTGAAATGCAACTAAAAGTCCTAATGCATGAGACTTTAAATAAACCATAAACTACACCACATATCCGTGCAATAATCATGTATTTAATTCATTAAAATAATTAAACACATATTTTAGTTTAAAACCCTAAATTTCATGCAATCAGGTTACGTAGTTCGAATTTTCTGGACCTTATAGATATATGCGACATACTGCATGTAAACTCCAAAATTCATGTCTGTAAAAAGAATTATGACACTTTTTTCACTATGGAAGAGATCGTGCAAATGGTCATAATCTTGAAGGATTTGTTGATGTAGTGTAAGGTCCAAAATTAAGACGACGTAGTCCAACTGCATGCAAATCTAAGAATTCTGAAAATGGCTAATTAATTGATTTTAATTGCTTAACTGATTGTGTGACATGCATGATTATATGTTAAATAGGATTTTATTGTCATTATGCATAAAACTGTATTTTTAAGGATTATTCAAGTTGCGATCGAGGAACGGAGACCGGGGTTGAAAAAATGAAAAATATTTTTATTAAATAATTGTTTTTAATTATTTAAAATATGAGTGATGCATTTTCATATTTGAAAATAAAGAATTTTGAGGTGATTTTATACGCCGAGACGTAATTTTTATCGGTGTTGGTTTTTCAACAAAAATACAAACGTAATAGCAATTCGACTAATAAATTCAAAAACTTATTTAAACAAAACTATTTTTAGTATTTTAATTAAGGACTAATGGGACTAATTAAACTCTTAATAAGCCTAAGCCTTGTTAGTAAGATAATTAAGTATTTAAAGTGCAATTTCCCCCAAACCCTCCCCATAACACACGCCCACCTCTTTTACACAATTCAAACTCTTCCTTTGCACTCCAAGTACACAGCACACACAAGTTAGATTTGAAAGAAAAATTTAATAGCTTCCAGGGAGTTCAAGCCAAAGTCGTTCGTCGCCGTTCTTCGCAATCGTCAACGAATAATCGTGCATTAAATACGCAAAGGCACGCCATACTCTTCTCTTTACTCATCATCACACCATATTATGTAATTATTTATGAAATTTCCTGAAAACAAATTGTATCTTTGGATATTTTCGGTTATGCATCATATGTGAATTTTAAATCATGTGTTTTCATTCCAAAACATGATATAAGTGTGCTTGAAGGGGCTGCCATGTATTAGGAGGATAAGGACATGTTTTACACGAGTTTAAGGAGTCCTAGAACCACCCAACACTCTGCACACGATAACAGAAACAAGCTGGAAACTGAAAATTGATTGTGTGTGTCAAGGGATCGGGTTCAAGGTTTATGGTGCATGGTTCGGCTTCGGTTGCGACCAGGGCTGGGCTAGGGCCATGCTAGGGTCAGAAAAGGAGTCCTAGCCACGCTAAGACTCAAGTCAAGGGGTTGGGGAGGAGTCCTCCCGTGCAGATTAGCGCATGCGCGCTGCTGGGCAGCATGCGCGCACGGCAGAGTTAGCTCGGGCAGGGGGCCTTGGGCTAGGTTAGGTTGACTCACTGGGGTTCTAAGAGGGTGCTCATGGGGCTGGTTTAGGGTCTGGTCGGTTGGCTAGGTCCTAGACGTTGATCGAAGAGTCCTTGTCACAAGGGAGTTCTCGGTCGTGAGCTTGCAGCGGGTGTGTGGCTTGCGGTTGGGGATAGGGTCAGATTACTTGGGTGCTGAGGGTTCAGTAGGGTCCAAGGGATGGCTGGCTTGGTGTTGGCTCTGGCCGGCTCAAGCTTGGCTCGAGTAAAACATGAAGGTGGCTCGAAGGGGCTTGGGGCGAGGGCTTAGGGCTTTCTTTTTTGAAAATTAAATCGAAAAACTGCTCACGGGGGTCGAGTCGTGGTTTCACGAGGGCTAAAATAATATTAGAAGTCTGTGTTTTGAATTTAAGAATTTTATATTAAGGTTTTGTTTAATTCAGGATTAAAACACAGTAATACGTCTTATTTAAAGATTAAATTAAAAGTCCTCGATTTAAATAAAAATACGAGAAAATTATTGTAAGCTTAAATAATTATTTGGGACATGTTAGAGTCAATGAAATTAAGAAAATGTCAAAAACGTGAAATTTTACATCTAGGGGTAAAACAGTCATTTTACACCAGAAAATTAGTAAACGTCATGGCAGTGTCCTGAAAGCTGTTTTATATGCTAATATGATTATTTTAAATGTTTATGATTGTTTTTATGATTTAATATGCCAAGATGGTTATTTTAAAATATTTATGGATTTTATGGTTTAATTATGGACATTTAAAAGACATGTTGCATAATTGGTTCAAAAGAAAAACGTTACATGCATATTTAAATTTTATAAAGTGATGATAATATGAAACGTTGAAGGAAGTGAAGTAATTGTGACTAATAAGATGATATGTTGGAAATTTCGTGAGGGTTATGGTCCTAGTGGGAGCCCGACGATCGTGTTTCCTTGGATATGGATATGAATATGTATATGTATACGATGATATGTTAATTCGTAAGGCAAAGGCCTGGCCAGTTGACTGGTGAGAGTGTTGTTGGTGTCCCCGCCGTCCAGTACTGTGATTACATGTAGATGGATCCATCGCCCAACGCGTAGACGTAGATGAACACAAAAGTCACAATTAACGATCTGAATTCAACGAAAGGAAAAAGGAATACGTATATGTTGATGATGATATGAATATGAATATGATGAATAAGGATATGTTTATGATGATATGAAAAAAATCATGATAAAGTTTATGAAAATTTTAATGTTTAAAGATGATGCATCATTATGATAATGATTTTAATTAAGGTTTATACATCATGAAATGTTTACGAAAATGTTCATGTTTAAAGTTTATGCATCTTCATGAAAACGATATTTTAAATACAAGTATTTTTCACTGTTGTATGTGATTTGTATACGTATTATGTTGTTATCAAGATTATGGTGTGTTGAGTCTTTAGACTCACTAGGTGTGATTGATGCAGGTTATTATGATAGTAATGTTAATGGAGGTCTTGATGGATGATCTGACTTGACTGGAGGTGCACATAACCCGAGGACCGACGTTAGTTTTCCGCACTAGTTATGATTTATGATTTTAAGTTATGTTGAAGATATTTTATGACTTTTATTTATGTTACGAGAGCTTTTTGAGAGATTATAGTATGGGCTATACTTTTCAAATAATGTTTATAGGTTTGGTAAAAATGCTAGACGATTTTATGTTTTGAGATATTTCACTTGATTTTCAAATACTAGCTGGTTGTTTTATTTTAAAATAATGTCAAAAATATTTTATGTATATGTATCGGCCAAATTATCAAGAGCTTTAAAAAAAATCCTTCTAGTAATTTTTAAGAAAAACGAATAGCAGACGTTTCATGTAGTGTTGAATATTTCAATCAAATTCAGAGAAACAATGAGAAGGGTAGTGATATAGGGCTCGAAGATATATTATGTTTAGATTTTGAAGATGTCAAGTCAGAATCTACAACCAAGCATACCAGTGGGTGCTTCAAACAAAAAATATTCAAAGAAGAGGAGAAGTGTGGATAACAACAGTGAAAATCAAATTGAAGTATTGAAACAATTTGCTGACAAGGCCGCAACAAAAGTGGGGAAGTTGGCGGTCAGTCCCCAATTGTAACTCACTTTTCCCTCCACTCCCCATTTCCTAAAATACCCCCAACCTTATTTTTAAATAATTGATTTTTTCTTTTAAATAACGGTCCATCATGCTTCCGTAAAATAAATTAAATCTTTTACCTCTTTGACCGGAGTACTACCGTGTTATATCCACCGTATTTTACGAACTGCTCCTCACAATCCAACCACACAATCGCAACCGATGGTTACCGACGCAGATTCTTTCAGCAGCACTTAGCACAACCCTAATTCGTTTCCTACCTTAAGGTGTACAGTAAAAGATAAAATTTTAAAATAATACATGAGAGGGGCTAGAGCAAGGATTTCTTTATTCAAACACAAACATTTATTATTACATTGAAACATCCTGTAGAGGAGGAGAAACTTTTTTAGCTACTTATAATAGCCGAACTTAAAAAACACATAAACTAGAAAGCGAAATATTACAATTTATTTGTTGAAAGAAATTAGGAAAATGTTCGATGATATTCACTTCGTTCTTCCTGCCTTATTTATAAAAGGATTCTTCGAATTTGAAACTCAGACTTCAAATCTTGATAAGCCTTTAAAGCTTGCATATGGACCATGTAGTGGTTGAGTGGTCCATCGAGGTGGTCCCTCCATTTTGAAATGTTTTTTTTCTAGATTATTAATCTAGAAATCAACTTCTCTTCTTCTTTTATTTCTCGACAATACCAGTAGAGATGAGCTTGTAAGATATCTGATGTAAGCTCGTCTCTTTTTTCTTTGTAATGTTTAATTATCCATCTGAGAGCTTCCAGCTGATCTCTGTTTTTCTTGATTCTTCTTTTCGAAACTTTTAGATATGTGAAATACATTTTTCTTAAGTTTCGTTCTGGTGTATTCTTGTAGAGGCCTCTAAACTCGTGCTTGAAGATTTGCGGAAAAATTTAAAATTTTTTTTTTTCATTAATTAAAATGCCTCTTTCATAAATAAACTGATAAAAATAAAGTTTGATGTTCAAAATAGCAGCGGAAGTAAATGTTTGTCTGCAAAATAATAATTTAAAATAATCCAACAACGAGAAAAAAATGTTTGAGCCTAAAATAGTAAATGCTAAAAAATGAGGTCCTCGGGTTCCACTACTGCCGACCCAAGCTAGCCACTGGTCTCCGCCCTCGGTTCCGACATCATCAATACCTACAACAATCAAGTCTAGTGAGTCTAAAGACTCAGCATGCATATATCGTAAATAACAAGTAATAATAATAAAATCGCATGCAAGGTGAAAATATCATGTCATGAGTAAATGAAATACGTGCATAACTGAACTGAACTGAACTGACGACCGGATGGAATACTAATCGTCTGATCAGACTAATGCCACAGTATACTGGGTGGTACACAACTGAACTGACCGATAACTGGCGACCGGGTGAAGTAATAATCCCATTATAGTACAATGGCCACAATCAATATCACATAACTCTCAAAAATGAATATTTTACATTTTTGCATGTAATATAATTAAATACAAAATTAAATATCCTGTATAAATTTCACCATAAGGGTTGGACCGTTCCCAGGCTCGCTGCGACTTAAATCCAACATGAAAATATGCAATTGATTTTTCTTGACCAAACTTTGTAATTGAATCCAAAAACGAGACAATTACGCCCACTGACTTAGTATTTAATCATGACTCCGAGCCAACCCAAACCAACACCGAACCAATGTTTAGTCATGATTAAAATACTCTTAAAATGATGAAATAATGCTCCTAAATTTAAAGTACTCGAAATTTAGTGAATGGAGGCCAAAAACGTGAAACGCTCTTTCGAGAGTCATTTTGGCACATTGCACCGTAAATTCTCGTACGACCTCTAAAATGATCCGAATCACAAACGGCCAAAAACATGAACTTTCTAACTTTATGAGGCACTGTCCAGTCCAAGGCCATAGGCTAAAAGCCAACCAAGAACTCAAACGGCACCTCTGAACTGTGCCCTCCAAGTACAGCAACAGCGCTTGTGCTTGCATCGCTTTGTTTGCAAAGCTATTGGCCATTGGGGTTTGAACCACCGACCAGCACCTATTCCCAACATCCTAAGGTATGGCTTGAACCATGGCTAAGGGCCCTAGGCCAGCCACGACCCAAGCAACACCAGAAACATCACCACGCCTCCAACCGAGAACCAAACTGTACGCGTGGGACGTTTTGCTTGTTCCTGATGTCTTGTGCCATTACAGTGGCCATTTGATTGACCATGGCATGATCTAAACATCAAGAGGTGTTTTATGAACCATGGCTAAGGGCTAAAGAGCCAACCAAGCTCCACACCAACACCAAAATTTCGAAACACAACACACACCAACCAGACTTTTCCAAAACCGAAGGGGCTGTTCTTGTTTTGTTTTTAAAAACCGATTGGGACGTGAACCAAGCAATGAAAGGGCATCTTGGTCATGTCCTAGACATGCTAGGAAAGGGTTCAAACCATGGTTACAGGCCCAAGAGCCAACCAAGATTAGAACCATCCTTAGACAAACCAAAACCAGAATTTTCGAAGCTCATTTCTGCACTATGGGGAGGTTGCTGTCATTTATGCGTTGCCAGCGGGTATGGGGCTTGAACTAAAGGACCAACAGGGTCTTGACACACCCTCGTACGTGTCTAGGTGCAGCCTTGGGAGCCTAGGGTCGAGCCAACCACCTGAAATCATCAAAAAAGCCGAAACCGTGAAGAGCACAAGGAGGACAAAAATTTCTGTACATGTTTCGAAAATGGGCTGTCTTCATTTCGGTTTTCATGGTTAAAAATCATGCACATGTGATGTAAAAAAAAATCAGTATATGACTTGATTGAGGAGTAAATAAAAACATATACATGCCTTGGTTTGTTTTGAACGAAAAACAAACGACACGACGACGCGACGCAGAGGAGACGGAGTGTTCTTCTTTTGTTTCTTGTTTTCTATTCGATTTCCTCCCTAGCACCTCACTTTTTTTTTTTCTCTCAATATGCTCTGAATTTTGGTGATGATGGTGGGGAGGGAGTCTAGGGAGATAAATGGGAGGTTGAAAGATAAATGGAAGGGAATCAATCTTGCTATCTTTGAATTTGAGAGATAAGGAAATAATATGAAATCAAAAGATTTTTTTGAAGGATAATTGAGGGTGCACTTGGTCGATTTTTGGGTCTAGGAATAAGGGAGAAAATAGCTTAAATAAATTATTTGGTAGAGATTTAAAAGTGGGGAAAATATCTACCTTGAAAAGATTAAGGGAAAGATAATTAATAAATAAATTATCCAACTAAAAATAATCTTTCAAAATTAAAGGAGGGCCGATTTTGAGCTTACAAAATAAGGGAGAATATTACTTAATTGTTTAATTATTGAGGATTAAAATTGAGGGATATATCTCCCAAAAATTGGATAAGGAAAGGACCAAGTGAAAGATAAAAAAAGGAGAGTTGACAAATTAATTAAATCCCATAGGGGTGGCCGAAATTTTAAATAAAAAATGGAGGGAAAATATTTCTTAAATCTTGTATTTTAATTCTTTAGAGTTTGATCTACCCATTAAATATTTTAGTGAATAAATTAATTAATGAAGGAATATCATTATCTTGCATGCATGGATAATTCTTTAAATTAAATTACTATCATGTTAAGTTACAATTTCTTAAATAAAATAAGCCTAGATTAACTTGTCTCAATTGATCACATATTTTATTTTAGGCTTTTAATTAAATTATTGAACCTAAAATAATTTATTTACTACTTATCTCTAATTAATTAATTAATTCCCTAAACTTTTTTTTACAATAAATTAACTTATTATTTATCTTAAATAAATTCTAAGAATGTTTTCCAAATATTAAAATTTATCTCTTTATTCCAACTCCAGTTCGGCCTCTCTTATTTAACTGAAAATGTAGTAATTAAACTACTGCATGAACTAAATAAATAAATTTAAAGAAAGGAATTTAAATACTCATTCAATAAAATTATTTTAATTTAAATACTAAGAATTATGCATGACTTATACGTAGTCTAATTTACGGGTTCTACAATTCTTCTGGTTCCAATCTCTACTTATTTATAGATAAAGTTTGGGACCATTTTTGTTTATTTCTTTTTATTGGATTCCCTTTTATCATTAAAGATAGAGTATCCAATATTCTTTTGTCATTTTTCACTGATTATTGGTGGTCCTTGTCTTACCACTCACATGGTGACCTTTTTTTATGATAATGGGCTGGTCACATGTCCATTTTAACTTTGTCGGGGAATCTTTGGCTTTCGAGGTCCCCGAGGAAAACGTGTATGTGGTTCATCACCACTTGGTCCTGTTTCGGCAAGATGCTTCTTGTCTGATCGAGGTCTGAAGCCTTTTCCAAATTCTGGCTCTTTCTGGTTGGGGCATTCTGGACAGATCTATTCCGACCATCTTCCCACGTGAGCCATATTACACAATTTCGGACGAGTCTCTTTGCTTGCCGACAGCTTGCTGTTCCACAGAAGATTTATTTTCTTTTCAAATATTTCTTCTGCAAAACTTGTAGTTTTCCCTGTCATTGTATTTAACAGGAAAGATCCGTTTATCGAATATTGATAAAATTTAAACGGAAACTTGACTTTGTCCATCTCAGTGAGACAGACCCATAAACCCCATGCTCTTCTAGTAGAAATGTCATCTTCAGTAATTGAAGCGACAAAGGGTGTTTCTTCAGACGGAGGATCCTTGATAAATTTTTGGACATTTGAATCTGGCCTCCTTAACTTGATAAAATGAAAGGCTTCGTGTGAGCCTTTCCCTGATGGTTCTAGTGCTGCACTAAAAAAAATACAGTTCCAGAATATCTCCCCTGGACAAATAATCATTATTCGCCCAAGTTTCGTGAACAGCTTCCCGAATCCATTTTGGTAGTCGTGAAATTTCTAGGAAGCTTGGTGAAGTAGTATAAACCGAGGCTAAAGCCCCAAATTCATACCATGTCTTGACCTCCTTCGGATATTAATTAGGTTTCATCCATACCCTTGGATATTTTCCAGCAACATCAAACCTGTTAGTGGCTGGGTTAATGTCTACTCTTGTTTTTAATTTCTCCCAGTTTTGTTGGTAAGTCTAAAATGGAGAAATTACAGTTTCATTAGTCTTAACCTTACATTTGCCCTTGTCAGTATTAGGTCTAAGGTTAATATCTCTCTCTTCAATCCCCGAGGTGAAGGGTTGACTTGAGGACTCGAGATAAGGATCTGGAGTCTCAATTTTTGTTTTAGCCGACTCATCTGGAGATGATCCCGACTTAACACTTGTGCTAGGGGTATTTGAATTCCATGCTCCAGGTATAGAGTCCTGTACTCGAAAACTCTCCATTTGGGAAACCAGTGGCTTCTCAATGCCTTGGAGGAGAGGCCTTTGAATTACAGACCATAACTGAGTATATGCCTGTAAACATCCTGTAATGCGATCAGAGACAATTCTCTTATCTGCTTGTTGTAGCCTTCCCGCAACTTTTGCGTTTAAGGCCAGCCTGTTGAACTCGGTCTGAAGCATTTCAAGGTGTTCCTTCAATGCCTCTGCATTTTGATAATAGCATCGACATCAATGCTGTCCATCTCTTATTAAAAAATCAGCAAAAATATTCTCGTGAGATTTAATAATCACAATATCAAAAATATAATTTTGACATAATGCCTGCCATCTTAATAATCTGGCTTTCTCAGGTTTAGACTCAATTCTATTCCTTAAGAAAGCTTTCACATGTGTGTTATCAACCTTCAAGGTAAATTTCTTTGTAAGTAAAAATAATGGCCATTTTTCAAAAGTCTTTTTTACTGCATAAAATTATTTCTCATTGATATGCCATCTAATGGCTTCTACATCTGAGAATAAACTACTACAATATCTGCATGGTTGTTTTCCCTCGGGTGTGAGCTTAGTAAGAACTGCTGCCCACTAATGATCACTGACATATGTGTATAATACCAGATTATCCTCATCTTGAGGTATAGCCATTTTTGGAAGATTCTTACAAATATCTTTTANCACTCCGAACCTATCTTATGAGGAGAGGCCAGTGCAGATCCTAGACAGGCAGGAGAAGAAGCTTCGGAACAAGCTGGTTAGGCGAGTCAAAGTCAAGTGGCTCAACCATTCAGAGGAGGAAGCTACGTGGGAGTCAGAGCCAGAGATGAGGAGTCGGTACCCCGAGTTATTCGGTGAGTCTTAATTTCGAGGACGAAATTTCTTTTAAGGGGGGAAGGATTGTAGAACCCTTAACTTAGACTACGTATAAGCCATGCATAATTCTAGTATTTAAATTAAAATTATTTTTATTGCATGAGTTTCTAAATTTAATTATTTTAAGTAGTAGTTTAATTTTTTTATCATTTCAGTTATTTCAGTGAGGCCGGACAGGAGTTGGAGTTTAGAGATAAAATTTAAGATTCAGAAAACATTTCCAGAATTTAATTTAGCTAGCAAGTAAGTTAAATTAAGTTAATAAGGAGGTTTAGGGAATTATTTATACAACTTGAGGTGAGTAGAAACCAAATTCATTTAAGTTCAATAATTAAGGGATTAAATCACTAAATTATTCAAAGAATAGGTAAGGCTTTAAAGGTTTAAAATTTACTAAATAAGCAACATTTTCCCCTTCCTTTTTATTGTTGAATTTCGGCCCCCTAGATGATTAAGTATTGCCTTGCCAACTCATCATCTTTGACCCATTCTTTGTTAAAGTTTAGCATGTTAACCTTTTAATTATTAATTCACCCTAATTAATTAATTAATAAGTCATATCCTAACCTATTCCTAGCCTAGAATAATCGGCCACCACCTCCAACAAGACACCCAACAAATGTTGGATAGCCATCAAAAATTCAAAATTCAAAATGGTGGAGACTTGGTCTTGATTTGTTCCCTATATTTTGCACCCACTTCCCTCACTCTCCTCACCATCATTTCCCTCTCCCTTGCACAAAATCTGAGAGAAATTCAGAGCTAATAATCGTGAGGTCCTAGGGGAAAAGCAAGAGAGAAAAATCGAGTGAAGAACAAGGTAGCAAGAACACTCCACCTCCTCCGCGCCGGATCGTCTCGTTCTTTTTGTTTTTCTTTCAAACGAAACCAGGCATGCATATATTCTTCCTTGAATCTTCAATCAAGTCGTATTATGTTTTTTTAAACCTTACATGATCATGTTTTAATAGCCAAAACCGAAATATATCATGAACATCTCGAAAATAAAGATGCAGATTTTTTGAGTTTCATGACAAGCTTCACGGGTAGCATTGTTTTGTGGATTTCAGATATTGGTTTGATTCCAGGCTCCCAAGGCGACTCCTAGGCATGTACTAGGACATGTTAGGAACACATTTGTCCATTTGTTTGAGTCCCATGTTGGCCGAAATCAAGAAAATGACAGCACCTTTCCATTCTTGCCACTTGAGTCTTCGAAAAAATTGTTTTGCTGTCAAAGGGGAAATGAATCTGATCTTGGCTGCCCCAAGGCCTATAGCCATGGTTAGATCACTTCCCTAGCATGTCTAAGACGTGACTAAGTTGCCCTTTTGGTGGCTTGGTCCCTGGTTAATCGGTTTTTACAAAATACTCAAGAACAGCCCCTGCACCCTTCGACTTATCATTTTTGACAGCATGTGTGTTTCGACTTTTGTGGAATGGTGTAGATCTCGGTGGTCCCATGGTCCTTAGCCACAGTTCATACCATGCCCCTAGATGTCTAGATCGTGTCTTGGTCAATTAAATGGCCACTCGAACGATCGGTGACAGCTAAACAAGAACAATGCCCCGACGCGCAGAATTGGTTCTCGGTTGGAACTTTTCGGTTGTTGCTGGTGTGATGCGAATTGTGGCTGGCCTAGGGCCCTTAGCCATGGTTCAAATCATTCCTTGGGATGTTGGTAAGATTCTCTGGTCGGTGGTTCAAGCCCCAATGGCCATTAGCCTCGCAATCGACGCAAGAAACCAAAGCACAGCTGCTGTATTTTTGGACAGCAACTTGCTGTGACGGTTCAGTGGCTCGTTCGAGTTCTCGGTTGGCTTTTAGCCCATGGCCTTGGACTGGACAGTGCCTCATTGAGTTAGGAAGGTCATGTTTTTGGCCGTTCGTGATTCGGATCATTTTTGAGGTCGTACGAGAATTTACGGTGCGATGTGCCAAATTGACTCTCGAAAGAGCGTTTCATGTTTTGGCCTCCATTCACCTAGATTTCGGCCCTCACCATTTTAGGAGCATTATTTGATCATTTTAGACGTATTTTAATCATGACTACATGATGGTTCAGTGTTGGTTCGGGTTGGCTCGGAGTCATGATTTAATACGAAGTCGGTAGGCGTAATTGTCACATTTTTTAAGGTTATTGTATAGTTTGGTCCCATAAATCTATTGCATATTTTTCATGGCATATTTAGGTTGCAGCGAGCCTGGGAGCGATCCAATCCAAGCAGTAAAATGGGTACAGGATATTTAATTCAGTTATTTAATTATATTACGTGCAAAAATACAAATTTTGAGATTTATGCGATATTGCTTGTGGTCACTTTACTATCATGCTTAAGTCCGGTCCCCAGTATCGGCCCGGTCACCAGTTACCGGTCAGTTCAGTTGTTTCACCCAGTACTGTGGCAGTAGTCTGATCAGACGTAAATCCGATCCCCAGTATCGGTCCGGTCACCAGTATCGGTCAGCTCAGTTCAGTTCAGTTCAGGGACCACTTGCGTAGACCATAATCTCACAGAAAATTATTATATGCTATTTCAGTACAGGGCTCCAAGGAGCAAACAGTTTCACTATGATTTTCAGTTCAGCTATGCACGTATTATAATTAATCATGACACGACATTTTACGATATGCCTCATGACATGAAATTTTACTCCCATGCAATTTTACTATATTTACTCGTTATTTACGATATATGCATGTTGAGTCTTTAGACTCACTAGACTTGATTGTTGTAGGTACTGATGATGTCGGGATCGAGGGCGGGGACCAGTGAGCTAGCTCGAGTCGGCAGTAGTGGCACCCGAGGACCTCAGTTTCAGCACTTGCCATTTTGATGCTCAAATATTTTATTAGTTATTGAATACTTTAACTTGTTATTTTGGCAAGTAATAATTTCTTCCGCTGCTGTTTTGAACGTTAAATATTTTATCAGTTTTTGGTATGAATGAGGCACTCCATTTATTTTAAAAGAAAAATTTTAAATTTTCCGCAAATTTTCAAGTAAGGATTTTTAGGCCTCTACATCTGGTATCAGAGCAATGGTTCTGTAAAGGGTTGCACTACTACTGACCGCGAGAAGCTCATGAAGTCACGTCGTCGGTCTGTAAGTTTTACAGTTACGCATTTTATTTAAAGCATGAATTATTTAACAGCATGTTTACATGAAATGTTTTACTTCCAGATTTATGTTATTGTTAAGTACTTAAATTTAAATAAATTATGGAATTATGCATGTTAGTTACGTATGGGTTATGTATGGAACAGTATGCCCCCTAGACGCATTCTCGAGCGCACTATAAATGAGGAGCCTCGCCAGGAGGACAGGGAGGAGCAGAGGCAGGAGAGAGACTTACCACCTCCACCACCACCGGACATGAATGCCCAGATGCTAGCTGGGATGACTCGGTTCTTCGCGCAGTTTGCGGAGAACAATGCTGTGGCGACCAGGCCGACAGAGCCTGAGGCAGTATACGAGAGATTCATGAAGATGCGTCCAAAGGAGTTTTCTGGGACGACGGACCCCATGGTTGCCGAGGGCTGGATCAAGTCCCTCGAGGTTATTTTCGAGTTCATGGAGCTTGGAGATGCAGATCGAGTTCGTTGTGCCTCTTATCTGTTCGGAGGAGATGCCCGCTTATGGTGGGAAGGAGCTTCAGTAGCCCTTAACTTGGCTACCCTGTCATGGACACGTTTCACGGAGGTATTCTACTCCAAGTATTTTACGGATGAGGTGCGCACCCGATTGACCACGGAGTTTATGAGCCTTAGACAGGGGGATCTGACGGTTACGGAGTTCATCCGTAAGTTCGAGAGGGGTTGTCACTTTGTGCCCTTGATCGCGAACGATGCTAAAGCCAAGTTGATGCATTTCTTGGTGGGTTTACGGCCGATCTTGCGCCGTGATGTTAGGGTGTCTGACCCTACTACTTACGAGGTCGCCGTCTCCAGAGCTCTGGCCGCAGAGCAGGACCAGCGAGATATAGAGAGGGATCGCTTGGGAAAGCGACCAGTTCAGATACCACACCGCCGTCCTCCTCCTCAGCAGCACCAGCATCAGCATAAGAGGCCGTATCACGGCCCGCCCAGGAACAGAGGAGGACCTCAGCAGGAGCAGCAGCAGCAGCAGCAGCAGGGACGTGTCGTCCCGAGGACCTTTGAGCACCCAGTCTGTCCCAAGTGCTCACGCCGTCATCCGGGAGCATGCATGTTTGGCTCAGGGAAATGTTTTAAGTGTGGCAGCACGGACCACATGCTACGGCAGTGCCCCCGGAAGAATCTGCCTACCCAAGGCAGAGTTTTTGCTCTCCATGCTGCGGAGACGAACCCTGACACCATGCTGATGACAGGTACCTTACAGCTTTAAGTTACATTTGCATTCCAATGTTTTGGGAATCGGGATTAAGATTTTGAACTTAGAATTGCGATAGGATTGCATGCTCTACTCAGTATTATTTTCGGGATTTAGTTAGAAGAACTGTGACCTTTGCATGTCTATAAGCTTAGCTCTTGTGATTATTTGGGTTCAGCTTAGTGTTCCGAACTTTCAGGGAGAATTTTCATAGCTGGCTCAGCTACCAAAGCCCTGATAGATTCAGGGGCTACCCACTCATTTATTTCAGAGGTCTTTGCAAACTTTCTCAAAGTTAAGACCATCGGGCTAGATGTAGCCTATTCGGTGTCATTGCCTTCGGGAGAGGAGATAACCGCCACCAGCGTGATCCGAGACATAGACCTTGAGCTGCATGGAAATCTTGTTTATGCGGATCTCATCTTATTGCCGATGCCAGAGTTTGACATCATTCTGGGGATGGACTGGCTATCGCGGAACAGAGTTTTGATCGACTTTCAGCGGAGATCCATTCTAGTCCGACCGCCTGGGATGACTCAGTTCTTATTTGAGCCGGACAGGTACTTTCCTTTACCGCGCATTATTCCATATGTTCAGGCTAGAAAGCTCATGCATAGAGGGTGTCGGGCATTTTTAGCAACTTTTATATCTGTCCCCGAGGCACCCAGTCAGTCAGCCTCAGATGTTCCGATTGTTAGAGACTTCGTAGACGTTTTCCCTGAGGACGTCTCTGGTGTTCCACCTGAGAGAGAGGTGGAGTTTTCCATCGAGCTTATGCCAGGTACGGCTCCGATCTCAAAAGCGCCGTATCGACTAGCCCCGACAGAGATGGCAGAGCTTAAGAAGCAGATTCAGGAACTTCTTGACAAGGAGTTCATTCGCCCTAGTTTCTCACCTTGGGGCGCGCCAGTCTTGTTTGTTAAGAAGAAGGATGGCTCGATGAGACTTTGTATTGACTATCGGGAGTTGAACAGGGTTACAGTGAAGAATAAATACCCACTTCCGAGGATTGAGGATCTGTTTGACCAGTTGCAGGGAGCTTCGATTTTCTCTAAGATAGATCTGCGTTCCGGTTATCACCAGTTGAGAGTGAGAGATGCTGATGTTTCGAAGACAGCTTTCAGGACTCGTTATGGCCACTACGAGTTCCTTGTGATGCCGTTCGGTTTGACGAATGCGCCAGCGATCTTCATGGATCTCATGAATCGCGTATTTCAGCCGTACCTCGATCAGTTCGTGATAGTATTCATAGACGACATCCTCGTCTACTCCAAGAATCGGGAGGATCACAGCAGGCATCTGACTACAGTGTTGCAGACATTGCAGAAGCACAAACTATTCGCAAAGTTCAGTAAATGCGAATTCTGGTTGGAGAAGGTGGCGTTCTTAGGCCACATTGTTTCTAGCAGTGGCATTGAGGTGGACCCAGCGAAAGTTGCAGCAGTCAGAGATTGGGTAGTGCCTCAGAATGCATCCGAGATCCGCAGTTTTCTTGGCCTAGCAGGATATTACCGGAAGTTCATCAAGGGATTCTCCTCGATTGCAGTTCCACTCACAGCACTGACAAAGAAGAATGTGAAATTTGTTTGGAGCGAGGAGTGTCAGAAGAGCTTCGACACTTTGAAGCAAGCTCTTATCTCAGCACCAGTTTTGGCCATGCCGTCAGGGCCCGGTGAGTTTGTTCTGTATACCGATGCTTCGAAGCTCGGTCTTGGCGCCGTATTGATGCAGCATGGGAAGGTGATAGCTTATGCTTCTAGACAGCTGAAAACTCATGAGAAGAACTACCCTACCCATGATTTAGAGTTGGCCGCCGTAGTTTTTGCCTTGAAGATTTGGAGGCACTATCTGTATGGAGAGAAGTGCCAGATCTTTACCGACCACAAGAGCCTCAAGTATTTCTTTACGCAGAAGGAGCTGAACATGCGTCAGAGGCGTTGGTTGGAGCTTGTGAAAGACTACGATTGTGACATTAGCTACCACCCGGGTAAGGCTAATGTAGTTGCAGATGCACTGAGCAGAAAAGTTGCAGTGATGGCTCATTTGGCAGTTTCGAGACCTCTTCAGTTTGAGATGCAGAGGTTTGATCTTGAGACTTATCCTCGAGGTAGAGTTCCCCGTCTATCTACCTTGACCATTCAGTCTTCCCTTCTTGACCGTATTCGCAGTGGTCAGGCAGCAGATGAGCAGTTGGCCAAGTGGAAGCAGAGAGATGAGGCCAAGGGCAGTGTTTTGTATTCAGTCAGCGACGGCATACTGAGATACCGAGACAGGATATGGGTTCCTAGCAGTGATTCTATCCGAGCAGACATCTTATCAGAGGCCCATATGTCGCCGTACTCTATTCATCCAGGGAGTACGAAGATGTACAAAGATCTACAGCTATTGTATTGGTGGCCTGGGATGAAGAAAGACATCAGACGATTTGTATCCGAGTGTCTGACTTGCCAGTTAGTGAAGGCCGAGCATCAGAGACCAGCAGGTTTGCTCAAGCCTCTTCCTATTCCCGAGTGGAAGTGGGAGAACGTTACCATGGATTTTGTGACAGGATTGCCGAAGTCAGCCAGAGGATCGAATGCTATCTGGGTGATTGTAGATCGTCTTACCAAATCAGCGCACTTCTTGCCTATTAAGACGACTTTCACTATGGTTCAGTATGCGGAGTTGTATATCCGAGAGATAGTCCGACTTCACGGCATTCCAGTTTCTATCGTGTCTGACAGAGATCCCCGATTTACTTCCTCGTTTTGGAAGAGTTTGCATTCGACCATGGGTACGAAGTTGCTGTTTAGCACAGCTTTCCATCCGCAGACAGATGGGCAGTCAGAGCGAGTTATTCAGATCTTGGAGGATCTTCTCCGTGCTTGCGTCATTGACTTCTCAGGGAGTTGGGAGTCGAACTTGCCATTGGTAGAGTTCACCTATAACAACAGCTTTCAGTCGTCTATAGGAATGGCTCCGTATGAAGCACTATATGGTCGCAAGTGCAGATCTCCTGTTCATTGGGATGAAGTAGGAGAGAGAGCAGAGTTGGGTCCAGAGATTATACAGCAGACTGTTGATGTAGTAGCCCGGATCCGTGATAGAATGAGGACTGCTCAGAGTCGACAGAAGAGCTATGCAGATCAGAGAAGGAGAGAGTTAGAGTTTGCTGTGGGCGATCATGTTTTCGTGAAGGTGGCACCCATGAAGGGTGTCATGAGATTCGGAAAGAAAGGGAAGCTCAGTCCGAGATTCATTGGACCATTTGAGATCCTCGACAGAGTTGGGACGCTAGCCTATCGTGTGGCTCTTCCGCCGAATCTGGCCGGAGTACACAATGTCTTTCACGTCTCTATGCTGAGGAAGTACATGGCGAATCCTTCGCATGTCTTAAACTTCGAGCCGTTGCAGCTTACTCCGAACCTATCTTATGAGGAGAGGCCAGTGCAGATCCTAGACAGGCAGGAGAAGAAGCTTCGGAACAAGCTGGTTAGGCGAGTCAAAGTCAAGTGGCTCAACCATTCAGAGGAGGAAGCTACGTGGGAGTCTGAGCCCGAGATGAGGAGTCGGTACCCTGAGTTATTCGGTGAGTTTTAATTTCGAGGACGAAATTCTCTTTAAGGGGGGGAGGATTGTAGAACCCGTAACTTAGACTACGTATAAGTCATGCATAATTCTAGTATTTAAATTAAAATGATTTTTATTGCATGAGTTTCTAAATTTGATTATTTTACGTAGTAGTTTAAATTTTTATCATTTCAGTTATTTCAGTGAGGCCGGACTGGAGTTGGAGTTTAGAGATAAAATTTTAGATTCAAGAAACTTTTCCAGAATTTAATTTAGCTAGCAAGTAAGTTAATTTAAGTTATTAAGGAGGTTTGAGGATTTATTTAAGCAACTTGAGGTGAGTAGAAAATAAATTGGTTTAAGTTCCATAATTAAGGAATTAGTTCACTAAATTATGTAAAGAATAAGTAAGGCTTTTAAGGGTTATAAATTTAGTAAATAATCAACAATTTCCCTTCATTTTTACACCAAATTTCGGCCACCCTTATGTCTAGACAACATCTCTTTGCCACCTCACCTTTGACCCTTTCTTTGTATTTAATTAGTAGGATAATTCTTTTATTTTTGGGAGCACCATTTAATTAATGATCAACCTTATCCTCACCTAGTCTAGATGGTATTATGATCGGCCACCTCACCCCAACAAGCACCAACAAATCATTTGATATCAAACAAGAATTCAAATTTCAAAAAAGAGTAGACTTGGTCTTGATATTTTCTCCCTATATTTTGCACCCATTCTCCTCACCCTCTTAACCACCATTCCCCCTCCATAAGTCTCGAAATTCAGAGTGTTTGTGGAGAGAAAAATCGTGGCTAGAACTTGAGAAAACTAGAGAGAAAATTTAGTAGAAGAAAAGGAAAGAAGATCACTCCACCTCCTCCGCGCCGGATCGTCTCGTTCTTTTCGTTTTTCTTTCAAACGAAACCAGGCATGCATATATTCTTCCTTGACTCTTCAATCAAGTCCTATTATCATTATTTAACATTACATGATCATCATTTCCATGCAAAAACCGAAATCTATCAAGAATTTTCAGAAAATAAAAGATGCAGATTTTCGGGCTTCATGATGCTCTTCACGGTTTCATTTGTTTTGATGGTTTCAGGTATTGGTTCGATTCCAGGCTCCCAAGGCGACTTATAGACATGTAATAGGATGTATTAGGATCACTTTGGTTCATTCATTCGAGCCCCACACCCGCTGGAAACGAGAAATGACAGCAGCTTCCCATTCTTGCCATATTGAGTTTCGATTTTCTCATGTTGCTGTCAAAGGGAAATGAATCTGATCTTGGCTGCCCTAAGGGCTTATAGCCATGGTTGGATCACTTCCCTAGCATGTCTAAGACGTGAC
The DNA here is from genome assembly GCF_012295235.1 of Primulina huaijiensis. Taxonomy (NCBI): domain Eukaryota; kingdom Viridiplantae; phylum Streptophyta; class Magnoliopsida; order Lamiales; family Gesneriaceae; genus Primulina; species Primulina huaijiensis. The sequence goes on along the minus strand of NC_133317.1, from coordinate 9,716,260 downwards.
TAAGTTGCCCTTTTGGTGGCTTGGTCCCTGGTTAATCGGTTTTTACAAAATACTCAAGAACAGCCCCTGCACCCTTCGGCTTATCATTTTTGACAGCATGTGTGTTTCGACTTTTGTGGAATGGTGTGGATCTTGGTTGGCCTATGGCCCTTAGCCACGGTTCATACCATGCCCCTAGATGTCTAGATCGTGTCTTGGTCAATTAAATGGCCACTCGAACGATCGGTGACAGCTAAACAAGAACAATGCCCCGACGCGCAGAATTGGTTCTCGGTTGGAACGTTTCGGTTGTTGCTGGTGTGATGCGAATTGTGGCTGGCCTAGGGCCCTTAGCCATGGTTCAAATCATTCCTTGGGATGTTGTTGAGAGGCTCTGGTCGGTGGTTCAAGCCCCAATGGCCAAAAGTCTTGCAAACGACGCAAGGAATCAAGACGCTGCTGCTGTATTTTTTTTTGACAGCAAGCGACGTCGCGGTTCAGAGGCGTGTTCCGGGTTCTTGGTTGGCTTTTAGCCCATGGCCTTGGACTGGACAGTGCCTCATCGAGTTAGGAAGGTCATGTTTTTGACCGTTCGTGATTCGGATCATTTTTGAGGTCGTACGAGAATTTACGGTGCGATGTGCCAAATTGACTCTCGAAAGAGCGTTTCATGTTTTGGCCTCCATTCACCTAGATTTCGGCCCTCACCATTTTAGGAGCATTATTTGATCATTTTAGACGTATTTTAATCATGACTACATGATGGTTCAGTGTTGGTTCGGGTTGGCTCGGAGTCATGATTTAATACGAAGTCGGTAGGCGTAATTGTCACATTTTTTAAGGTTATTGTATAGTTTGGTCCCATAAATCTATTGCATATTTTTCATGGCATATTTAGGTTGCAGCGAGCCTGGGAGCGATCCAATCCAAGCAGTAAAATGGGTACAGGATATTTAATTCAGTTATTTAATTATATTACGTGCAAAAAACAAATTTTGAGATTTATGCGATATTGCTTGTGGTCACTTTACTATCATGCTTAAGTCCGGTCCCCAGTATCGGCCCGGTCACCAGTTACCGGTCAGTTCAGTTGTTTCACCCAGTACTGTGGCAGTAGTCTGATCAGACGTAAATCCGATCCCCAGTATCGGTCCGGTCACCAGTATCGGTCAGCTCAGTTCAGTTCAGTTCAGGGACCACTTGCGTAGACCATAATCTCACAGAAAATTATTATATGCTATTTCAGTACAGGGCTCCAAGGAGCAAACAGTTTCACTATGATTTTCAGTTCAGCTATGCACGTATTATAATTAATCATGACACGACATTTTACGATATGCCTCATGACATGAAATTTTACTCCCATGCAATTTTACTATATTTACTCGTTATTTACGATATATGCATGTTGAGTCTTTAGACTCACTAGACTTGATTGTTGTAGGTACTGATGATGTCGGGATCGAGGGCGGGGACCAGTGAGCTAGCTCGAGTCGGCAGTAGTGGCACCCGAGGACCTCAGTTTCAGCACTTGCCATTTTGATGCTCACATATTTTATTAGTTATTGAATACTTTAACTTGTTATTTNGTTAGATGCGGAAAGTAAAAGTTAGTTGCGATAAAGTAAATGTTAGATTGTTATGTATGTATGTATAATATAACAATAATAATTGATGAAATATTTATTGTATCAAAATTAAACAACAAATCAAGATAATCACTTCAATGGTATCAAGCATTTAGATTTAGATTTCCATGAGCTTACTTTTGATCAACACTAAAAACATCACTCATAATTGGGAAAATGAAAAATATATTGGAACTTAGAACTTTTATAAACACTCACACTATATTTTACAATGAGATAGAATGATTCTCAAGCTAGCACAAGGCCTCTATTTATAGGACAAATGAGAGAAAGGGTCAAAAATTTTATTAATGCCATGTAGTTGTAATAGTAGTCTTTGTCTCCTCCAACTTCAATTTCATGTCCCTTCTTTCAATGCTTTGTTCCATGACTTTAATAACCGAATTTGACTCCGCTCAAAACAGCAAACATGTGGGGAATTGTCTGTAGATGAATTTGGCCTCTTGGTTCACCTCATTTGGTTAAATATTGAAATAGTTATGATTTTTTTACTATGTGCTGGTCATTGTGAAAGTAAATTTGTCATCTTTTTGATATTTTCGCAATTTGATCATCTTAATTAACTTTTTAGGCAATCATGTCTTCTGTAAAGTTGTAGATAATTTTTCAAGGATTTCAAATATGTTTGAATTACCTCCATTTGAATTTTCTAGCTTGAGTTATCATTATTTTACCAACACGTAGAAAACATGAAAATAAAACAAATTTAGTAAGACATTTAAATATAAACAAACAATACTAAATATCATAATTTTATAATTTAAATGAAACTTAAATTTTAAAATATAGGTTTTAACATAAAATAAATTATTAATTTCAAGTTTCATCACACCCCTACACTATCTTATTACCAGTCTCTTAGTAATAAAATTTATCGGAAAATCACAACCTGGATTCTTTATTCCTTTTATATATTCAAATATACAAACATAATAATTTTAATAACAAACTCATATACCGATTTATATATATATGTATATATTTTCATTTTATATAATAATATATAATTAGATGTGCTTTTATTATTAATTTCTAATTTTTTTTTATGATAATATAGTCAAAAAGATAATTCACACCACCTACCATAACATGTGTAATATCGAGAATTTTTTCGTAAAAGCCTCAGCTCCATATTCTTTCAGGTCAAAATATTTAATGGATAGCTGATTTACACTCATGGAGTTGGAATGAATATTAACTCTCATTGAAAAAGGAAAATTATTAAAGCAGACAATTAAATAAAATAATATTGAAAACAAAATAGGAAAATTTACAAAGAATAAATCCTCTTTTTTTTCTTTTTTTTCCTTTTTTTCATTTTCTTTTTTTTATTAACGTGACTGCAGAGTTTTACAATGACATAATTTTTTTTATCCAAACATTCTACCATAAATGTCTATATATATAAACATTTATATAACGGATACATTCGACTATCTTTGAAACTTATCCAACACAAACAAATATTTTTTTTAGAACATATTGATTGATGATTTTTTTTAGAACACATTTATAGTACATCGATCAAATCTAGAAAAAAAAAACAATTACAATGAACAAAGAACCCTGCAGTGCGTTATTTATCTTCTATTTTTTTTAATAATTTTTTTATAGAGGAGTTATATTCTTGTAATTAATCATTTTTTTAATAATCAATAAAGGTCTATTAATTGTTTTCTCATTTCTCACTACTTACTCACAAAAAATGTGTGAGTATATATTATACTTTTACAAAAAGAATTCTTTCAATTATACATGTTAACAATCATACAAACCATATCTTTTAACTATATTATCATAAAAAGTTTAGAAATTATTTTATTTGAAAACACACACAATTATATATATAAATAAACACATCTATTATACATTTATATTAATTGATCAAAAATATATATATAAATTGGTACATATGAAAAACTAATTTTTCTTGTAATATGTAATTTGAATATAATGAATATTAAAATCTATCGTCTTGTGATTTTCCAATAATTATTAACTAACGCGTCTCAGGTGTATTTTACTGACATCTTACTCGAAATTGAACTAAAAATTATTATTATTATTATTACTATATATATGAATATTTTTTTTTATATAAAAAAAACTAAGAGGAGAAGAAGAAGAGGAGATTATTCATACCTTAAAGAAAAAATTAAAACATACCGTTGAATCACAAGTTTAGCATCATACGAATTTTCTTTTCTTACTCTTGGATGTTGGCCAATTAAGTTGAGATAAGAATGGATCTGGTTCATGGCTAAATCCTTGCAGTAAATCAATAAGTTCACCTTCACTTGTAGCAGAAACTAACATTATTCGCGAAGCTAATAAAATAAATCCATGTTCCACAACATCATCAAGAAACGATAGCAGTTTATCATAATAATTATTAACATTTAACAAACCAATTGGTTTATTGTGGATATTTAATTGTTCCCAACAAACAGTATGAAATATTTCTTCCAAAGTACTGAAACCTCTTGGCAAAGCAATGAAAGTATCTGAATGTTCAATCATTTGAGTAATTCGTTCATACATGTTGTCCACTTTCATTTTTTCTCCTATTGTTGGTCCAGTAAGACAGGCTAAGGTAATCGGAATAATGCCTAAGACTCCACTTTCACCTGCATGCGCAGCTTTTACAACTTTTCCCATGAGACCAACTTCACCACCACCATATACCAAATGAATCTTTTTTTAGCAAGTGTTATTCCAAGCTTTTCTGCTACATCTTCATAAATTGAATCTTTCCTGCACTAGATCCACAAAATACACAAATATTTTTTATTTTACTTACCGTGGACGTCGACATGTTGAGAAATATGTTTTCTGCAATTGTTAGATCACAGCATATGAATTTATAAGCGTAACATGCCAAAAGTCAATATTTGAATAAGAAATTATTATTATTAAAAGAAAATAAAAATGACATAAATTAAAACACATATATACAGCGTAGTTGTGATTGTGGCTCACATCTTCATCTGATTTTACATTCAGTAACGGCTTCAACGCCTTCTATGAGTCGAGGATATGCTTCCCATCCAATTTGCTTATAAATTGGCAAACAGGGTCTTTTAACGTTCGATTCCCGAGACGAAATTGTATATATATATTTACTTATCTAAACAGATATGCGTTACTACAGTAGGATCTTTATAAGGCTGATTCCATCGTCCATATTGATATTCCTCATGTTGAAATTGCCACCATAGTTTAAGAAGTTCATTTTGAACGCACCCACTAGGATGCGTATCAAGAACCTCTAGAAAATTATCCAAAGGCTCTTTACTCAGGCCATTCTTAATTAATAAAATTTTATCTTCTCTATTCATTGATGTCATTCCAACATTTTTGCATTTCCCTTTACAAGTCCACCTTGCACATTTATGACATCCACCTATACGTTTAGCTCTTCGCTTTTTGGCATATGTGGTTTTACAAAATCTTGGCATATGTCTTATTATTATTTCACTTGCTTCTCCAACCAATCGGAGTTTTGCTTCAATTATCAAACGAATATCATTCGGTATGCAATATGACATCATCAACCTTAGTCGCTCACATCTAGCTTTATAAATTTTTTTCAACGCATTATCAGGTAAACAAGCAAAATATTTACGAAGATTCACAATACAAGCATGCATATTATTATTATTATTATAATTATTATTCAATTATTTTGGGAAAACTGAAAAACCGACTTAGATAGTCACAGAGTACCGTTATCCGCCACTTAA
>NC_133317.1:9655193-9705520 GCF_012295235.1 Primulina huaijiensis | reverse complement strand
CACACACATAATATAATATAGTTCCCACTATAGAAAATATCGAATTCACCGATATTTTATATATGGTACCTATGATTATATATATAACTATATAAATATATAATTACATAAAGTAAATGTTAAATTAAATCATTATATTTCATTTAGAACAACTGATAGAGCCACGCTATTGCCTAAATGAAATATATGATTTAATAACTTAGTTGCGGGAAAGTAAAAGTTAGTTGCAGAAAGTAAAAGTTAGTTGCGATAAAATAAATGTTAGATGCGGAAATTAAAAGTTAGTTGCAATAAAATAAATGTTAGATGTGGAAAGTAAAAGTTAGTTGCGATAAAGTAAAAGTTAGTTGCAGAAAGTAAAAGTTAGTTGCGATAAAGTAAATGTTAGATTGTTAGATGTTAGTATTAAATCATGATATTTCATTTAGAACAACCGGCAGAGCCACGCTATCGTCTAAATGAAATATATGATATAATTATATAAATATATACATATATATGTATAATATAACAATAATAATTGATGAAATATTTATTGTATCAAAAATTAAACAACAAATCAAGATAATCACTTCAATGGTATCAAGCATTTGATGTAAATTGATAACAAAAAATAATTCATTTTTATACCTACAATAAAAAGAAATTAGCAAAATAAAAAGAAATAAAGAAAGAATATACAAAATATAAACAATTTTACTTAACCAAGAATTCATTCTCTTCACCTTGACATAATAGATTTAGCTTTCCATGAGCTTACTTTTGATCAACACTAAAAACATCACTCATAATTGGGAAAATGAAAAATATATTGGAACTTAGAACTTTTATACACACTCACACTATATTTTACAATGAGATAGAATGATTTTCAAGCTATCACAAGGCCTCTATTTATAGGCCAAATGAGAGAAAGGGCCAAAATTTTTATTAATGCCATGTAGTTGTAATAGTAGTCTTTGTCTCCTCCAACTTCAATTTCATGTCCCATCTTTCAATGTTTTGTTCCACGACTTTAATCACCGAATTTGACTCTGCTCAAAACAGTAAATATGTGGGGAATTGTCTGTAGATGAATTTGGCCACTTGGTTCACCTCATTTGGTTAAATATTGAAATAGTTATGATTTTTTTACTATATACTGATCATGGTGAAAGTAAATTTGTCCTCTTTTTGATATTTTTACAATTTGATCATCTTAATGAACCTTTTAGGCAATCATGTCTTCTGCAAAGTTGTAGATAATTTCTCAAGAATTCCAAACATGTTTGAATCACCTCCATTTGAATTTTCTAGCTTGAGTTATCATTATTTTACCAGCACGTAGAAAACCTGAAAATAAAACATATTTAGTAATACATTTAAATATAAACAAACAATACTAAAATAACATAATTTCATAAGATTAAGATTCTTCTGGAAAAATCTCTTCCAGCACTTTTTGGTAATTCTTCTTCTAAACTTGTTGGAAAAACTCCTCGTTTTGTTGTACAAATGTCAGCACATGAATCAATATAAGCAGCAAAGTATTCTGCCCTATATTGTTCATATAACATTCCTACTAGAATGTAAATCGAGAATGGGCTTGTGGTCATTGCATTTTCCACATCTTATTTTCAGCCATAAACTCCATTCCATACTTTAGACGTTTCCAAGGTTTATGTTCCTCAAGAAACTCTAGTCCAAGAACCAATTGATCTGATTCTTTTCCTGGTACTCCTGTGATATTAACTTCCAATTCTTCAACTTTGATAGGTAACAGAATATGGCATATTACCTTCTTTCATCAGTCTTTTCTCCTTGAAATTTTGATGTAATATCAAGGCTCGACTGAAATCTCGATCTGCCAGGTTGTAGGCTATCCTTGGATAGATAACTCCTACAATTTTTCCTGCACAGAGATTTCCTGAGACAGTTCCCAGTACTGAATCTTGAAGGTTCCCCATTCTTTTATCGCAGATAGTAATATCAATGGGTGAATCTATACCTTCTTTGAAAGTAGCTTTTATCATAATTTGGATTGCTCCAATATGAATCCAAGACATATTCTTTGCGACTTCTATCTTGAGTTTTTGTAATTCCTCCTTAATTTCTTCAGAAAGAATTAATTGCATCTCCATTCTATTTCCAGTAAGTTCCATTGGGATTGCCATATTCCTTCGGGAGACTTTATAGATTAGATGATGCTTTCTGTTTCTTAGGCCAAGATTTCCTAAGAACTTTTCTATCTGTCCTGCAGGGAATCCTTGATATCTCTGTAGACTAAGATTTTCTTTCATGATCCTTTGGACCATGTTATGAGATATTGTTGTCTGGCTAAAGAAACCAGACAAATCCTCATGTGTTTCGTGTCGAAACACCTCGTCTTCAGTCAGATTCCGATTCAGTTCAATCCGATTCTCCCTGACTTAGGACTTCTTTTTCTTCATATATACTCTCATCTGAGGCAATGTCCTCAAATCGTTATACCTGAATGAGATCTTGGTAATAAACTGCTTCTTCAATATCCGGAGTTTGATCGAAGCGTTTAATACCTCTTTTTCATTTTCTGGACAATTGGTCGAGATATGATCTCTTGCTCCACATGTTCAGCAATTACAATCTTTAAAACTTTCATTAGCTCGGGTATGAGATCTTCTGAAAGTTTTCTTTGTAGGTGTTCTTCCCGTGCTTCGAGATGTACTCGATGCTTGAGAAGATGTCCTACTTCTCAATAGTCCACTTCTTTGTCCAGATTTGTAAGATCTGGCTTTCTGTCTAGACCATACTGTTCTTGGTTTCCAAGAACTTCTTCCACTTCTTGCATAAGGATGAGTCCTAAAACTTTTCCTTTTATGCTTCTGTGATTTACTTCCAATTATTGTTGGAAGATCATTTTCCTTATAACACAAAGGAGAACGTTTGTTAATACCCTTAAACGTTTGTAATTATTTTGTAATGCTGCCAAATGACACCATTCTGCCAATTTTCCTTTGAGGAAAAAGGCTCTTCGTGCCAATGTATCTGGATTTCCAGGTAGATATTCCCTTATGAGCATTTCTCTCCAGGGACTTGGCATCTTGGCGAAGAAGAGTTGCATTGCTATATCTTCTTTGACTCCCGAATTCCATCTATATTTAGTAAATAACATAATGTATTCATCCATCAAACATATGTCATGTAATTCAAGACTATACAGAGCTTGAGTATATTTCTTCCTCTTTTCTGTATCTTGACTGTTAAAATAATCTACCCCTATAAATTGTGCTTTAAATAGGGTAGCCATTTTTCCAGCGATCTCACTTAGAGATTCACCAGCTAGGACTGACTCTTTCATTTATAATGAAGTCATGTCTCAAGCAATTTTCACTGATCCCATAAGACTAATTTCTAAAAGTTTAATGAATCTTTCTTTGTTGAGATCAAGTGTTCCTGCCGCGATTCTCATAACAGATGTCCAGTCATCTATGAGATCTTCTCTGTTTTTAAAATCTAATACATCAAGGTTAAGCATAACTCCGTAAGGATGTATAGGATCTAAAACAGTTTTCCCATAAGGTGTTTGGTGCAAGGGGATTTGATTTCTCCTTGTTCTTGTTCCCACTGGGTGTGATCCTCCACCGGTATGGAAATCAGATTGAGATTCTCTCATGTTTACATTCTGAGATCCCACACTTTTCCTTGATGGTTCTTGAGAAGATGACCAAGTTATAGCAGATGTTTCACCTCCTGCTGTGTTCATCTTTAGATCTACAACTTTGAGATTTGCGAAAGATTCTGCAATCTCTTGTAGATCCTCCAGACCAATCCTTTCTAAGGTTATCATCAGATTAATTTCTTTTCTCAGACAGAATTAATTAGATTGATCATCATTTCTTCTTCAGTCAAAGGTTTTGACACCACTCTGGCCTTCCCTTGTTGATGTAACAAAGGTTCAGTACCAAATGATGGTGGTAACCAACCTCCTGAAGTTCTTTTGCTAGAACTGGGTTGTTGTTCTAGTTTTTGGATTCTTGTTTGAATATCTTTTAATATTCCAAGAATTTGTTCCTGGGTTTCAAGGATTTTCTCTACTCGTTGCAGTACAAAGTATAGCATGTTGCCATAATTTTGTACTGTCTTCTGGATTTCTCTAAAATCTAAAGAGAGCTTAGAGGAATCTGGTACTATCTCCATAAACTTATTTGTTTGAATCATAAGTTTACCTTAGGGTTCTGAGGATTTCCTTTCTGCTCCTGGTATCTAACAATAGTTAGATGTTCTTGTGTATATTCCAAAATATTGGAATAATTCTTGAAAATTATTTTTCTAGAACCTAAGTTCGGATTCATAATTTGTTTTCGAAATTCTCCCCCTCAAACATTTAATTACTTAATAATAATAAATAATGTGTTTGAAATAAATTAACCTTAGGCTCTGATACTATTTTCGAGAAGCGGGGGATCAATTAAAATCAAATAGGAAATAAGGGTAATTTTGGTATTTTTGAAGAACTATTCTCTCACCAGGGAGCTGGGACAAAGTTCATCTTGATTTAGATACTGAATCACAATTCACCCTACAAAAGTTGGGGAAATTACTAAATGTCTTACAACTGCATTTGATGTTACCACTGCTACTGATTATGTCTTTTGAAGAATTCGATGGTTTTGCATGGTTGACCATCGAGGCTAATATTTTAGTGGAACAAATTTTGGTGAACAATCCACGAGAGTTGAAACTTTTCTTCAAGCTTCCCCATGATGCGAAGACCATCCTGGTTGAGATGATTTTGTCAAGAAATAGTGGTGAAACAACGTCCATTCTAGTACTTTTGGATATATAATTATTTCGCATGGTACTTTAAAAAGTTACGTGTGATGTTTTAGATTGTTGATTTTTTAAAAGAATATATAATTACTCTTGTTTTGATTGCCTAGTTTCACAATATTTTGATGCACTTCGGTTGTTCGTGTTTTGAATACATTATTTCTTCATATTTTTCTTGAAATATATTTCATATGATATGTCATCCATTTACAGTAATCATGACCCAAAAAAAAAAATCAATCAATATTCAATCAAGTTATCGATTAAATAAATAATATTTATACCTAATAATTTTACTAGACGGAAAATAACTTATTTGTGAAACCGAACATAAGATTATTACGTTAGGTGAATAGCGAAATCCTAATTTTCTCTTAGGATGTGTTTGGTACCTTTGATTAGGTAGGTTTATGTTTTTTTGAGCCACCTAATCTCATGTTTGGTCGGATTTTTATTTAACCAAGTCAATCTCTCCTATAAATGATTAGGTTATATTAACTGGGATAAAATAATCACTCCTCTCCCCTCATGATTATTTATCCAACTCTTAATCCATCCTATTTTTTCAATTTTACCCTTCTTCAATATCAAAACTCACTACCACTTCTCGCCACCGACCGCCGCCGGCCGACCACCCCTCGCCACCGACCGCCGCCGCCGCCTCTGACCGCCGTCGGCCGACCACCACGGACTAAATATATTATTATTTATCAATTACTACTCCATATCCCATCAAATTATTTTAGCTAATCAAACTTAATTTAATCTATCATTGCACAATCCCATTATTCAAAGTAAACGTAATCTAAAGCCAAAGTGCATAGAATGCAAAAGTTAAAATTAAAAAGAAAATAAAAAGAGAATAGCGAAGCATCTCCATAATACATTAAATAATAACAGCTAATGTTGAGATTCAAGTTGCACATTCAAACAAACATGTAAATAATACATTAAGCAAGCTCGGTTCATTCTAAAACTAATAAGTTGCAACAAATAAGACAACATATCAATATCAATAAAAACTCTAATAATCATCACTAAATGCACGGATTCTAGTTTTATTTTGAGCTCTTCAGATATCTCTGTCATTCTTAATAAATATGTGTGATCTCGTGTTAAATCTACTAGAGTATCTACTAATTGAGCNCATATATATAAGCTTAAGGTCCATTAATTAAATTAAATACTTAATGGGCTTAATCGAGTAATTATTCTAGTCCAACTAGTTTAATTAATTAATTAATCTCTTAAAGTCCAATTAAGAACCTTAATAATATGTATGTTGGTCTTGTACTCCTACTAGCCCATTATGCATACATCCATTACATTTAATTTAAATCTTTTATAAATTCAATATTTAAATTTAATATTTAAATTATAAATTCAAATCCTTGATTTATCACCTCCAAAATTTAATAATCATAAATTCAATTCCTTGAATTTATTTCTCAATGTTTTCTATAAATTCAAATCCTTGAATTTATTATCTCAACGGGACAAAATAATCTAGTACTTGTGTACGGTCTAAAAATAAGATGACGTAATCGAACTGCATGCAAATCTAGGAAAAATGAAAAATGACTAATTAAATAGTTTTAATGACATGGATTAATTATGATATGAATGATTACATGTTTAAAAATAGGGTTTATTGTTAGAATGTATAAAAACTGTATTTTTAAAGGTTATTCGAGATTCGGTCGAGGAACGGATAACGAGGGCTAAAAAAAGGAATATTTTTATTAAATAATTGTTTTTAATTATTTAAAATAAGGTTTATGCTATATGATAATTTTGAGAATGAGGTGTTTTGAGGTGATTTTATACGTCGAGACGTGTTTTTAAACGGTATTCGATTTTCGATGAAAATATGAACTTTTTGAGAACTCGGCTAATAATTTCACAAATTTTTCTAAACGAAATATTTTAAATATTCACTAATGGGCCTATTATGTCATGCTAATGGGCCTGAGCATATACTAGGTGTTTTAATTAAAATAAAAAGGCCTCAAACCCTCCCCCTTTCCTCACAATTCACACACCCCTCCCCTATTAAAATTGCAAGGACTCTTCGGCAGCACACCAAGCACACACAACACGAAAATTTGAAGGAAAAACTCATGAGCTTTGAAGAGAAAAAAATCGGCCTAGGGTTCTACGTCGTTGTTCTTCGCATCACCAAAACGTTTTCGTGCGTATAATACGCAAAGGCACGCCTTAATTCTATCTTTCTCATCTATCACACCATATTACATGATTGATGTATGTTTGCATGAAAAATATGTTAGTCTTGTATTTAATTTCGTTTTTACACCATAGCATGTCAATAACTCACGTTTTTGTAAACCAAAACTTGTGTTAACTTTACACTAAGGGGCAGCCATGGTAGGAACATCCTAAAGGACGATTTCCAGTAGGTTTAAGGGTCACTAAAGACAGGGGTTAAGGTCGCGCGACTGCAGGGGGACGGTGCTGGTCTAGGCTTGTGGCCAAGGGTTGGAACAGTCCATTAAGGGTCAGGAGTGTGAGGGCTCGGGTGGCGGCTCGTAGGGGTGAGCAAGATTTCGGTTAAACCGAATTAACCGACAGGACAGAGCCAATTCGGAAATTTGATTCGATTATTTCGAAAATTTGATTTTCAAATAAAAAAAATTTCGGTTTTATCGGTTAATTCAGTTCGGTTACGGTTTTCAAAATTTTGAAATCGGTTAACCGAATTAATCGATATAATAAATACTATTATTTAATAAATTTTTATTATTTATCAAATTATATATATTTTAATTTTTAATTTTAAAATCAACCTTAATTCTAATATATGGTCTCGTTCTCACTTCTCTAACCGAATTTCTCGTTCTCACTTCTCTAACCGAATTTCTCGTTCTCACTACTCTATTATCTATTTTTGTAGATTGTAGTGTTCAAGAAAAATTACATATATAATTAAAGTTAGATCACAAAATTTTTTTAGAACTAATCGGTTAATTCGATCACCGACCGAATTAATCGATTTTAATTCGGTTTGATTTTCATCGGTTATGAAAATTACTTCTGTCGGTTCGGTTATGGCTAAATATTTCGGTTCTGTTCAGTTATGGCTAATTCGACCGAACCGACTGAATGCTCACACCTAGTGGCTCGAGCGAGGAGTCCTAGTGTGTTAGGAGTCCTAGGCGCAAGAATGAAGGAACTCACGCTGCTCTTGTTCAGGCAGGAGGCTGCAGCGTGGGCTAAGGGATGGTTCAAGGGGTCAGGGTTGGTCAGTAGGCTCCATAGGTGGTCTGGGTAGGGGTTGGCTCGAGGTGGTTCAGGCATGGCTCGATGAAACCGCGAAATGGCTCGAAGGATTAAGCTAGGGTTCGATTTTTGAGTTTAAATGGCTAAAGGGTAGAACCATGTTCCACGGGGGTCGAATCATGGGTCACGAGGGTAATTTATGTGTAAAAAGTCTATGTTTAAAATTTAGGATTAAAATATTAAAATTTGAATTAATTCTTGAATTAAACGCTCTACGAATTAATAATTATGAAATTAAATCAAAAGCCTCGAATTTAAGCTAAATAAAAATATGAGAAATTTAAGTTAAGCTTAAATAATTATTCGGGATGGTCTAGAGTTAACGAAAGTAAGAAAAAGTCAAAATCGAGAAATTCTAAATCTAGAGATAAAACGGTCATTTTACACCTAAAAAAATAGTAGACGTCCTGGCAGTGCCCTGAATGGTGTAAAATATGTTCATATGTTTATTTTAATTGTGAAATTATATGATGAAACGTTAATGCCAAAAGATATGTTGCATGCTTGGTTTAAAAGAAAAATGATTTATATTTGCATGAATTTTTATAAATGATGAAAATATGAAAAGTTGAATGAGGTGAAGTGATTGTGACTAATACGATGATACGATGATTATGATGATATGATGCTATGTAAGGAAAAGGCTCAGTTGACGGGTGAAAGTATCGCTGATGTCCCTGTCGCTCAGTACTGTGGTTACACGTAGATGGATCCATCGACCCTCAGCTGATACGAACGTCACAATTAACGATCCGAATTCAATAAAAGGAAAAATGTATATGTATATGATGAAAAAAGAAATGTATATGATGAATGGAAAAATGTTTAAGTTTATACGTGATCATGAAAAGTTATTGTTAAGATCGGTTGGGTGTGATAAAGTATTTAGAAGGGGGGTTGAATAAACACTTGACAATTTTCACAACTTTTCGATGGATGAATCAGTTTAGTGCTAAATTGAATTCGCGAATCTTGTTGTTAATGTCAATCAGTTAATTAATGAAAGTGCGGAAATAAACCGAATGACATATAGAATAAAACTGAGAATAAAGAATGCAAGATTTATAGATCTTAGGAGACTTCAAACGCTCCTACGTGACCCTTTCAATCTCGAGGATATGATATTTACTAAAAGACTTTTATCTATACAACACTTTGTACAAACCCACTTCAGTTTGCACTTAACACTGCCAAAACTGAAACTCTTAGTATCGATACAATTTTATTCGTACTCAACTGATGTAATTTCTATGCACAATTGATCTATAAAAGATCGAATATTACAACAATGAATTTTTGTGCTTAAGCTCAAAATATAGCCTGAAAGCTATGGATATATATGATAAACATGAGATTTTTAGAGCTTTAACTCGAAGGTTAACTTAGAATGAATATACGCAAAGTTCTTGCTAACTTGGTAACTTCGTAACTGACTGTGTAACTCGTTAACTCTTTCTCAGCTGATCTTCTCGAATATTTATAGTCTTTGCATCCAACGGTAATAAGGAATGCATTTGGATCTTTATATCTGTTAGACACGTCAACATTGTTCTGACAATCGTACACTGTAGCTTTTTTGAAATGCGGCGTTCCTACTATAAGTTGCAGTCTACTCTTGTACAATTGTCGGTTGTTGGCTACGCTCTTTAACTGATGACGTGTCAAGCTGATTTATCAGTTGACTCTTTATAGCCGATAGGAANGATGACGTGTCAAGCTGATTTATCAGTTGACTCTTTATAGCCGATAAGATTAACTTATTGTTGTGTAACCGATCAGTCTCAACTGATCGTCCAGCTGACTACACAGCTTCAGTTAGATTTGAACAGTTCATTTGCCTTTATTAATTTGTGCATTAATCTTCAGTTCGGGCAACTATCAGTTACATATCTTCAGTTCAGTTATCTTCAGTTGTCTTGATTAGTTCTTCAATCTTTTCATGCTCAATTTGCCAAACTCCGAAATTATAATTCCAACAATTTATCCTTTTTTGGTGTTTGACAAAACTTAGAATTTATGAACTGATCAAACTGAAATTTTGTAAATAAAATAATCTTTTATTGAAAAATTTTTCACTGTACAGATTCGTACAAAGAATAAAAGAATAAAAGAATCTTCTACTGACTGAAAATCTGCCAAAATTAATAACTGAATATAGAGACTATCTTCTAACTGATCTGAACTGTTCTTCATTTCTTGGTTCTTTTATCAGCTGGTCATTGATCAGTTGGTTGACTTGGTCTCTTCTTAGATAGATGATGCTTCTGTTCTTCTTCTCCCTTTTTGTCAACACCATCAACTTTACTGGATAATGTACGGAATTCGTAGGTGACAATAGATATAGCATTCATCATTTGTTCTTGCATCAGATCCATTCGCTTTGTCATGCTTGTTTGTATCAAATCAATCCGATTGATAAGCATGTCTGTAGTTTGGAAAAGAAGTGGAACTGTCACTCTGTCCTTCTTCAACTGATCTACTAGGATAAATAAGTTATTAATGTCTTTGGTGACCTAGTTAAGGCTCTTCAAAGTACTATCCTTTGTAGAATCAATTTTAAATGTGTGCGGCATTTGGGTTGACATCATATCGGAAATCGTTGAGATAAGAGTGTGTAAACCGGACTGAATTCCTTCGAGCATAATTTCAGCATCCACTGGTATTTCAAGAGACAGAGATTCAGATGGATCCTGTTCTTTCTCCTTCTCTTCTTCATCGAAAATAACCATGGCCAATTTTGTTGATTTAGTCTCAGCTTGAAATAATGCTGGAATAATATCTTCAACTGATTTCTGATGGGTGTCTTCAGCAGAGGTGGAAGGTTGAGCAGCAGTTGAGCTGGTAGGCTCTTCAATTGGTTTATCAGCTGCCACTTCAGTTGACACTGACACATCTTCTCTGAGTGCAACTGAGCCATGTCAGCTTGATTTACTTGTTCAGTCGTGGCAGTCGACTGAACTAGTTCTTCAGGTTCTTGTAAAACAGCCTCTGAGGCTGATTGTTCAGTTATGTTCTGGTTTTCAACTGGTTCATCAGTTAAAACGTTCATTTGGATGTCAGTGGCAATTGATTGTATTACTTCATCAAAATTTGCCAGTGACAACTCAGCATTGGTGTATAGTTGAAGACCGGCTATAAGAGAGTTAGGAGCAGAAGATAAAGGTTGAGCATCCTTGGAAGAAGAAACAGTTACTTGCTCAGTTTGTTCAATAACTGCTTCTTGGATGGCTCTGACTGATTTGTTGAAGGTTCAGCTTGCTCATCTGAGGTTGAATTTTAAGAATTTACTGGAATATTCAATTGTTGATCCATTTCCCAATCTTTGATCTTCATCTGCAATGATAAGAGATCCATGTCCAGCTGGTAAAAAACAGCTCTGCCATTGTAGGCAGTTGGACTGGTAGGATCATAGTTCATGTGTAGCTGAGCTGTTACTTCAGCTAGCTTCTTGACACGCATCAGATCAAAGAAATAATTCCTCATCTCCAGCGCTTGAGCAATCGTGGCAGCTTTAACTATCTTTAGGACTGTTGTTTCCAAGGCGATGAACTTGTTCAAAACCGATGTCTTCTGCAATCTCCTGGCAAACACTTCAGTCCTAAATCTGATCCATTCATTATACACTTTCAACTTTGATTCAGAAAACTCATTTAT
Source organism: Primulina huaijiensis (assembly GCF_012295235.1). NCBI lineage: Eukaryota > Viridiplantae > Streptophyta > Magnoliopsida > Lamiales > Gesneriaceae > Primulina > Primulina huaijiensis. Next base: position 9,693,781 of record NC_133317.1, on the reverse strand, counting down.
TTATTCTCATATCAAATCAATACGAGTTTGAATCAGGTTGGATGGTCTGAGCTCTTCAATCAACTTGCCCTTACCTTTTGGGTCAGTGAGGGCATGAGAAATACTCAGCCCTGACACTGTTGAATCCACTTTCTCACGTATCACCACTCCCTTTGGTCAGGCAAAAGACAGTGCAGTTGGACCGGTGATAGTGATGAGTGGTGCTCTCACTCCAACTTGTTTCAGTTTCTCACCAGATCCAGTGATAGTCTTCTTTGAAGGAGCAGTTGGAGGAGGTTGCTGATGTTCAGTGGAAGATGCAACCGGAACTGCCCCGATTGTTATAGCACCGATAGGCTGTTCAGCTCCAGTTTGCTTTAATCTTTCAGGTGGGATAGCTTCCACAGCAGCAGTTTGTTTGGTCTTTTGGGACCTTGGCTTCTTTATGATTTTCGGAGATGGAGTTTTTTCCGATTCAGTTTCACTGGCAATCAGTTTCCTCTTGATTGCCTTTTTCTGAGCCAAGTCCTTGGGCTTCTTGACTGATTTGGGAGTCGCCTGCATCCCAATCTCCTTCTTGACTTTGACAAACTGCTCAGGAGACATGTCCAGCTTCGTCTTCGGTTGCTGAAAATTCTTGGCAGTGAAGACCTTGAATTTGGATGACTTTTCAGCAGATTCATCCATAAAACCTTTTTTTTTATAAGTTAGCTGAGTAGCACAGCAAAACCTTTGGACTGTTTGGAGGACTGAAGCATGTTCTTGAAGATGTTGAAAATGATAGCTGACCAGTTCAGTCTCTATCCAGATATAATAGAAGTCACGACTTGAAATTTTTCAAGTGTGAGGGTAGCAAACGAACCTGCCTTGGCGAGTACACCCTTGGCCATAATATTAGCTAGTAACTAAATCTCTAGCTTCAATTCTTTCTTTGGATCGAAAACCTTGATTTTTCGTCCATTAGCAGATAGCAGCGTCTGCATCTCCTCAATATCAGTAATATTCACTTAAGAAAAGTTAGCTAAGCCATTAGAAGGTAGTTGGAAGAGATTGCTGAAGGATTCTTCTTCAATGATCAACAACTTACTGTTGACGGTTGTTGTGATTTTACCGTCAGCAGAGATGAAGCTATTGGCATACAGATCCTGAATCTCCTTGGGATAAATTTCTTGAGTTGATAACCCAAGAAATTTTTTCAGTTCAGCTGCTTCCAGCTTGAGAAAGACATTTTGAACAACTTCGTCCTTGATAGAGAGGACTGAGTCGAAGTCAATAGACATTGCATTAAGAATGTATGTGGGTGTTTGGATTGTCATTGCTGAAAGTTATAATATTTGCGAAGAAGAAAAACTTTGTGTGTTTGATATGCTCTGAAAGTTGAAATGCTCGTAAAGAAACTGAATAAAAGCAGCACAATTACTTATGTTGGTGACTGTTCAAATTTTTGGACACGTGTCAGTCCCAGATTGATTTGAATAAAACGTGTGTACGTGGTGTGTAATTGTGAATAAGAGTCGGTTGGACTACGTGGGGCCACATTACCAATCATTATTCAATGAATGTCATAAATAAATGCGTAATTTTAACAGCCACATCACTTAATGTGGAATTCTTTATCGATAATCAGTCAACCTATATGATAAAATCAGTTAAGTCAATAACTGATTGATCAGTTGGGAACTGAATCAGTTCAGTTGAATAACAACTAACAGTTGTCTTATCAGTTAACCGATTTAAAATCGACATTTCCCCTAAATAAATGCATAAAAGTAAAAAAGAGTAGGAAAATCTTATCCTCGATGAATTAATTGCATCCGTTTGACTGATGTCTCTTCATCTTCTTTTGTTTCTTCAGTTAAAGTCTGTCTATAAATAAGATCAAACTTATCAGATACAAAATATTTTAGCAGATAATATTAATCAAGCGCAGATGGACAAAGCGAGCAGTTCCAATAAGCCCAATCATGCAGAAAGGCTTTCATTCGTGGAAACTTGGAAGAAAGAAATCGAAGACTTCGTCTTTGATAAAGTAATGTTCACCTGGACGAAGATTCATGATCTGTAGACTATCCAGAGAGATATATTAGTTGCCACTGATGAACAAAAGGTAACTGAAATCAAATATAAGCGGTGTCTCTTTGTCATTCATACTTCAGACCTTGTAACTGATGAAGGTCTCTACTACCTGATGCTTAGCAAGGAGTATAGGGTTCTGGACAAAATTGCCTTCAAGGAAGATTTTAGGAAAATTTCCAAGGAGATGCCCCTATGGTTATCACTTTGGCTAAATGCAGTAGAAATAGAACTAAACCGTGTAATAATAGATAGATTTTATCAATAAAATTTCTATTTCGATTCATTGCTATTTATTATTTTCTCTGCTATATTCTCTGCAATCTAATTGATACTAACTGAATAATAATTAGCAACAACTGAATAACCACTGACTAACAACACTAGTTGACATAAAATAATGCAATTAAGATTAAGACAAATAATTAAACCAATAATATTACAAAAGTAAGAAAACTTAGTCTCGATTAATGGCTTCGTGAAGATGTCAGCGGCTTGTTGTTCAGTTGATATGTACTCCATCCTGATTGCCTTCTTTAGAGGATTGTCTCTGATGAAGTGATGTATGACATCAATGTGCTTGGTCCTAGAGTGGAGAATTGGATTATATGTGATCGCAATAGTGCTTGCATTGTCACAGAAGATTGGTGATTCTTTTGCAATGATTCCATAATCTTTCAATTGTTTCTGAATCCAGATCAGTTGAGCGCAGTAGCTTCCAGCAGCTAGATATTCTGCTTCAATTGTGGAATTTTCTATGGATGTTTGCTTTTTGTTGAACCATGAAATCAGTATGTCTCCTAGAAACTGACATGATCCACTAGTGCTTTTACGATCAAACTTACATCCTGCATAATCTGCATCTAAATAGCCAACTAAATTGAAAGATGAGTCTTTAGTATACCATAAGCCCAAATTTTGTGTGCCTTTAATATATTTCAATATGTGTTTGGCAGATGAAAAATGCGATTGCTTAGGATTTGCCTGAAATCTAGCACACATGCAAACAACAAATACAATATCAGGACGACTAACAGTTAGGTATAATAAAGAACCTATTAAACCTTTGTAGAGTGTCGTCTCAACTGATATTCCCCCTTCATCTTTATCTAATTTAATCGATGAGCTCAAAGGAGTATTTGCAGCTGAACATGTCTCCATGCCAAATTTCTTAAGCAGTTCCTTCCTGTATTCTGTCTGACTGATAAAAGTACCAGTTTCCAGTTACTCATTTGCAGACCAAAAAAGAACGTCAGTTCATCTATCATACTCATCTCAAATTTTTCCTGCATTAACTTAGCAAATTTCTCACATAATTTGGGGTTAGTTGACCAAAAATAATATCATCAACATATATCTACACAAGTAAAATATGAAAATTTGAACAAAGTTTTTTCCACTGTTCCAACAGTGAAATCGTGATCAGTTAAGTATTTTGATAAGGTCTCATACCAAGCTCTGGGAGCTTGTTTAAGACCATACAAAGCTTTTTTCAAGTAATAAACATGATCGGGAAGAGAGTGATTAACAAAACTTGATGGCTGTTCAACATACACTTCTTCCTGCAGCTGATCATTCAGGAATGCACTCTTGACATCCATTTGGTAGACTTTGAAGTCTTTAAATGAGGCATAAGCAAGGAATATTCTGATTACTTCCGGTCGTGCAATTGGTGCATATGTCTTTTCGTAATCAATTCCTTCTTCTTATCTATATCCTTGTGCTACAAGCCTTGTTTTATTGTGCAAAACTAAACCATCTTCGTTCAGTTTGTTCCTGTAGACCCAATTTGTACCTATAATGGTTTTAGAAACTGGTGTTGGAACTAAAGTCCAGACATTGTTATGGGTAAATTGATTTAGCTCTTCTTGCATAGCATTCATCCAGTTAGGATCAGGAAGAGCTTCATCAGTTTTCTTTGGTTCCAGTTAGGAAACAAAAGCTGAATGAATAACTAAATTAATCATTTGATTCTGAATTCTTACCGGATCAGATGGATTACCTATCACCAATTCTGGTGGATGTGATTTATTCCATCTGTATTCAGCATTGGTTGGATCGATTTCAGCAACTATTTCAGTTGGTAAATAAATGTTTTTTTCAGTTTCAGTTGCTGCTGCTTCAGTTGGTATTTGAATATCATCGTTTTGCTCCACCAACTGATTATCAAGAACAATTTCTTGTTCAAGTGATTGATCCACTACTTCTGATTTTGGTGTTTGAAGGAGATTTCGATTGATATGAACTTCTTCTTTACTATCATCCTCCAAACTTATATCTGTAAAGCGATCAATTAGCTCAATTGGATCAGTTGGCTTACCCTTTAGTCCCGATTCATCAAATACAACATGAATCGATTCTTCTACATTCAAAGTACATTAATTTAAAACTCTATAAGCTTTACTAACTGATAAATAACCCAGAAATATTGCTTCTGCAAATTTTACATCAAATGATTTTTGCTATTATGACTAATTAAATAGTTTTAATGACCTGAATTAGTTATGATATGCATGATTACATGTTTAAAAATAGGGTTTATTGTTAGAATGTATAAAAACTGTATTTTTAAAGATTATTCGAGATGCGATCGAGGAACCGAGACTGAGGGCTGAAAAAAGGGAAATATTTTTATTAAATAATTGTTTTTAATTATTTAAAATAAGGTTTATGCTATATGATATTTTTGAGAATGAGGTATTTTGAGGTGATTTTATACACCGAGACGTGTTTTTAAACGGTATTCGATTTTCGATGAAAATATGAACTTTTTGCTAACTTGGCTAATAATTTCATAAGCTTTCCTAAACGAAATATTTTAAATATTCACTAATGAGCTTAATGGGCCTAAGCATATACTAGGTGTTTTAATTAAAATAAAAAGGCCTCAAACTCTCCTTATTTCCTCACAATTCACACACCCATCCCCTATTAAAATTGCAAGGACTCTTCTTCGGCAGCACACCAAGCACACACAACACGAAAATTTGAAGGAAAAACTCGTGAGATTTGAAGAGAAAAAAATCAGCCTATGGTTCTACGTCGTTGTTCTTGGCATCGCCCAAAACGTTTTCGTGCATATAATATGCAAAGGCACGCCTTAATTCTCTCTTTCTCATATATCACATCATATTACATGATTGATGTATGTTTCCATGGAAAATATGTTAGTCTTGTGTTTATTTTCGTTTTTACGCCATAGCATGTCAATAACTTTGTGAACCAAAACTTGTGTTAACTTTACACTAAGGGGCTTCCATGGTAGGAACATCCTAAATGACTATTTCCAGTAGGTTTAAGGTTCACTATAGACATGGGTTAAGGCTGGACAGAAGCTAGGGAAAGCTTGCACGAAAAAGTATTGAATTTTTGCATGAGATAGGGTCGAGCATGGCTTCTTTGATGCCACGGCGTCTGGATGTTAGTATGGTGCGACCAAGGCTCATGCTGGTCGTGGCTTGGACTTAGGAAGAGTCCTGGATAGCAACCGAGGGAGAGCCCCGTAGGGGTAGGGCTCTTCCCATGACACACAAGCGGCTTCGCGCCCTTGCAGGGGGGACGACGCTGGTCTAGGTTTGCGTCCAAGGGTTGGAACAGGGTCCAGTGAGGGTCAGGAGTGTGAGGGCTCGGGTGGTGGCTCGGGCGATGAGTTCTAGTGCGTTAGGATTCTTAGGCGCAAGAATGAAGGAACTCGCGCGGCTTTTGTTCGTGCAAGAGGCTGCAGCGTGGGCTAAGGGCTGATTCAAGGGGCCAGGGCTGGTCAGTAGGGTCCATAGGTGGTCTGGGCAGGGGTTGGCTCGAGGTAGTTCGGGCATGGCTCGAAGGGTTAAGCTAAGGTTCAGTTTTTGAGTTTAAATGGCTAAAGGGTCGAACCATGGTCCACGGGGGTCGAATCATGAGTCACGAGGGTAATTTAGGTATAAAAAGTCTATTTTTAAAATTTGGGATTAAAATATTAAATTTTGAATTAATTCGAGAATTAAACGTTCTACGAATTAATAATTATGAAATTAAATCAAAAGCCTCGAATTTAAGCTAAATAAAAATATGAGAAATTTAAGTTAAGCTTAAATAATTATTTGGGATGGTACAGAGTTAACGAAAGTAAGAAAAAAATCAAAATCGAGAAATTCTAAGTCTAGGGGTAAAACTGTTATTTTACACCTAAAAAAATAGTAGACGTCCTGGCAGTGCCCTGAATGCTGTAAAATATGTTCGTATGTTTATTTTAAATGTTTACAAAATTATATGATGAAACGTTAATGCCAAAAGACATTTTGCATGCTTGGTTTAAAAAAAATTTGATTTATATGTGCATGAATTTTTATAAGTGATGAAAATATGAAAAGTTGAATGAGGTGAAGTGATTGTGACTAATACGATGATAAAATGATTATGATGATATGTAAGACCAAGGCTCAGTTGACTGGTGAGAGTGTCGCTGATGTCCCCGCCGCCAGTACTGTGGTTACACGTAGATAGATCCATCGACCCTCAGCTGATAGAAAGTCACAATTAACGATCCGAATTCAATTAAAAAAAATGTATACGTATATGATGAAAAAGGAAATGTATATGATGAATGGAAAAATGTTTAAGTTTATGCATGATCATGAAAAGTTATTTCATGTAAAAGTATTTTCACTGTTGTATGTGACTGTATATGTATTACTTGCTATCATAGTTATGGTTTGATGGGTCAATAGACTCACTAGGAGTGATCGATGCAGGTGAGCATGATATTGATGTTGTTGAAAGACTTGATGGCCGATCTTGCTGGACTGAAGGTGCACATAACCTCAGGACCAGCGCTAGTTTTCCGCAATTTAAGTTAAATTTATGATTTAAGTTTACGTTAAAGTTTTATGACTTTTATGATGTTTTTGAGAGGTTTTTAAGAGGATGTTACAGTTAGTTTATTTGCTAAGTTTAGGTTTGGGAGACGAATGACGATTTTATGTTTTGAATTTATTCCTTTGAATTTTCTAATATAGTTGGTTGTTTTATTTTTAAAAATGGTGCAAAATTAATTTAAAAATACATGTCTATATATATGTATATATTTTCGGCCGAAGTAAAAGTAGGAAAAAAATTCTAGTACTTTTTAAAGAAAAACGAGTAGTGGACGTTTCAACTTGTGTGACCCTCAATGGTTCAGGGATACAGCTAGTCGTGGGTTCACAACTATTTGTGATTCAAGAAATAATCTTTTATTCGGACTTATCCTAATTTGCCTTATTCTATGTGTCAAAAATTGATCATGAGAATGTCAGAAATCACATATCTGATTAAACCCATTGAATCATGGTAAGAACTTCTAGTAGCATCGCCCCATGATTCCCTATGTATCACTTATAGTGCTAGCAAGAATGAGTCGGTTATGATTAACGTACAGTACGGTCCCTTCATCTCATATATCTCGATCGAATCTGCAACCATTGGTTCATCGATGGTTGCATAAGAATTCAATAATTGTGTAACACATCTTTGAGAATAAATAGTGGCATCGCATGTACAATTGGAGAACTCCTTCCATAATGTACATCTAATACTCTGGCCAGAGATTCTATGCACTATTATTTCATCAGATCACACAGAATATCCACACCCGTAAGTGAGCGGTGAATTCTCGGCTACAATGTACTAGCTCATACATGTGTCGTAAATGTACCCAATCTTGCCACCTGATGACCCTCCTGAGGTCGGTAAACGAGTCAAAGCACAGCCTTATCATATAGAGCCTCAGTGTTGTCCCGAGTCGTAAGGACTAATAGTGTGCAATCACAACCATAGATTTATCCTCTCGATGAATGATAACCACTTGGAAAGTCCTAGGGAGAACAGTTCGGTATAATCATCATATGACTATCCATCTGCTTGTTTGGACATCTCTATGCCCTTACCAAGAAACGCGGTACACAACATCACATATGCTAGTCTCGAGCTCAAGCTACTTTTATCCATGTTTTAGGCGGTTGAATCGACTAGGGACGAATTTAGATTATACAGCGTTTACAAATGAGTTTCAACATTGAATTATGATTCCTTTGCATTAAAGTATAATCAAGGTCTTTATCTATGTTGATCACATGAGTATACAGATAAAGAATGATCAACATAGATAAAGAAATAACAAACCATGAAATAATGCATTATATTAAAATAAATATTGTTTATTACAACCGAGTCAATAAATTCTCTAGCCAACAGTTAGCTTACAGGACATCTACTCTAATAGGGTTGTTTCTCCATAAATCAATACATCTTCTTTATTGTAATATCCCTTGTAGGAAGCCCCACTAAATCTATTTTCTTTCACTTGAGCCTCTTTCCAACGCTCTTAAACAGAATTAAAAAAACATATATTTCCCCTACATTAAAATAAAAATTTCAAAAAACTCCATAATCTAAGCATGATAAAAAAAAATAGAACATAAGTTCTAGTGGAACATAAATCAATCAAAATAAAATATTTTACCGTCGTAGAAATTGTTATTGGTTTAAGTTAATGTTAGTCTTCTCGGAAGCAATGTGGAATATAGACTTAATTTTGCTTCAGAATAATGAGAAGAAAATAGTTAAAACATGTATATATATTTCAATAACATTGAACTATGACTATGATTCAACGCTATGTATACAAAAGTTATAAACAATTCTTTGCTATGGAAATCCAATTGTATTCTCACAGTCAAAAGATATATCCCCAACGCTAAATTTAACCTCTTTGCTGTCATTTTTCTCTTGCATTATCTATCCACACATATTCACAAAAGGTTTAACAGTTTATTTCACCTCAAAATCTGTAACCAAAACACCAATAATTATTTCCCTTGTTCTCGTGTAACATAATCCGAAGATGAAAAAAATTACAAAGTAAAACATAGAATTAGAGGGTGGAAAAACTAAATCGGATCTTGGCAAGAACGTCCTTCTTCTCAAGAGTGTGAGTGACTTCTGAAAGGGTGAATGTCGACGGCGCTTCCGGAGGTAAAAATGAAGTCTAGATTTTTTCAATTTTTAGATCTGAAAACTTATGCGGTAGTTGGTCAAGATCCGTACTGAATGAACCATGGTTTAGAATATGCAGTAATTAAAATACATGTTTCATGATCGTCATCATATGTACGACCTCATATTCATTTACAAAGGTGTATTCAAGGTCTTTATTTATAGATATTGCATGAATAAACGGATAAATTAAATGCCAAAACAAATATGAAAAATAGATTATATTAAAAGAAATATTGTCTATTACACAGACTCAATAAAAACTATAGCCCAAAATTGGCTTGCAATGCATCTACTTTAACATCTCTCACTTTTCCTAGTGCCAACTACCCATGAATTTTAATCTCAATAGTTCGCGATGCTTGCCAAACAATGGTCCTAGAATGCACTTTATGGGTGGATCAACAATGTTATCTGCAGAGACGATTCTCTCAACCGATATATCTCTTTTCCCACAATCTCTTGGAAGAGGTGCAACTTCCTCAGTATATGTTTGGATCACTGATAATAACTTGTTTCATTTGTTTGTGCAATGACACAAGTGTTTTTTCAGTACATCGGGACTAGTTCTTGAATCATCAATGTCTGATTAGAATCTAGAATCAGTGTACCCTTTCAATTTTAATTCTTCATCCCCATAAACCATGAACATATTCTTAGCACTTCTCAAGTATTTAAGAATAACTTTCACGGCTTTTCAATGCATTAGACTATGGTTCCCCTTATATATACTTGCAAAACTTAGTGTTTTTGCTATATCAGGGCATGTAGATATCATATCGTACGTTATACTACCAATGGTTGACATATAAGAAACATGTGTCATCATCTTTATCTCCTCGTCAGTATTGGGACACATTGATTTTGATATAGTAACACAATGACACGCTGATAGATATCATCTCTTGGTATCTTCCATAGAGAATCTTTTCAGTATGATATCAATGTAGGTGTCTTGGGTGAGCCCCACCAACTTTTTCGATCTATCTCTATAGAATTTATTCTCAATACATAGGATATTTCACTCACGTCCTTCATGGAGAATTTGCTTTCTAGTCATACTGTAGTTGATTATTGTAATCCTACGTTATTCTCAATGAGGAAGATCATCAAAGTAAAATAGTGAAAATTTCACTTCAGTCCCACTAACTTTTTGTACGCACCTGGTTCTTCAAGCTTTTTAAAATAACCAAAATCTTCGACAATAATATCAAATATGAGGTTCCAACTTCTCAAAGTGATATGAATCTGGCCGGGCATGATGTGCGAATAAAGAGGTTCAAGGATGTCCAAGGTTCGTGATGCATGGGAGTACATTTGGGGCCAAAGGAACATTATTCAAGCATTATTTTGAAGAACCGAGGCTGCACGGACCCGAGAACGGGCCCGTACACGGGGTCTGTGTCCATTACACCTCAAAAAGAGAAATCCCGAGCACGGACCTGTACACGGGGTCCGTGTCCATTGTTTTCCCGGAGAGTAATTTGGCCGAGCATACACAGACCCTTACCCGGAGGCCTACACGGGGTCCGTGTCCGACACGTTGGGCGCAGATTTTTTTTCTATTTTTAGAGTTTTTATTATCTTGGCAAGTAGATTTCATATCTTTTTGATTTGGTATCAATATATAGACGAATTTTATTGTTTGAAACACAACAGTGAATTATTGAGTTTATAAAACTTTTCTTTGAGAATTCTCTCAAAAACAAGCTTAAGTTTCGTTATAACTTTTGCGTCGTATCAAATCAAACTTATCAAAAGATTTATCTTTTGTGGCGTTTGTCAATCGAATATCACGAGGGTTGCCAAGGACGAGTTCTTTGGAGGTTTTCTTGAACGCGATTGTTCCTATCGTTGATTAATTGTTGCTAGGCCGCGTGATCTAGAGACGATTATCACACCTATCAATTACTTGCTTCAAAGATCGGGACAAATCAAAGATCTCGTGGGCGGGATCGTATCAAGTGGTATCAGAGCTTTTGGTTTTTGATTCAAGTAAGCGTATCCGTTCAATTCCTCGTAGATTTTTTAATACCGATTTTCGTGTAGCGATTCTACGTATTTTTTGAATCTACCCAAAAATAAAAAAATAAAAAATTTCGAGGTTACTGTTCTTGTCGGATTTACTGTTCATCGCGATCGTGTTTACTGTTCACAGTACTGTTCATAGCGATTCTACTGTAGCGTACTGTTCACCCGAAAAAAAAAAAATTGAATCGGGTGTTTGTTGAATTTTAGCGCTTATATTTCAGCGTTAAGTTTGTCCTTGTCATTTAGTCGCATTTTAGTCAATTTCCAAAGTTGCTTATTCTTGTGTGGTCTAAGTGAGTCGAATTTCAAGCGTCACAGGATTGATCTCATAAGTTTGATACCTCGAAGCGACGAGACTTAAGCGCACCCTTGAGAATTCTCACTTAGAGTGAAAATATTTGAGTGTAGTGAATTTTCATTGGAGTGACTAGTGAGAATTTGTGGTGAGGAAACTTTATTCTTTTATTGTTTTATACTAACCTTTTCTTGCAGGTATAATGGTTGACGATCATCAATTTCAAACAATGTTAAAGGGGTTGGATAAAATGTGGGAGAAGGAGTTCAAGACCCTTTGTGAGAAATATAGGCGGTGCGGAATGGATGATCCACGTGAAGTTGATTGGGCTTGGAGAGTCAAGGTGAGTGGAGCACCACGCCTGGTATCGGGTAATGATAGGAGGTGCAAATCGAGTGGTAGGCAGGGAAGTGACTCGTGGAAGGAGCTTTTGACATCTGCACGAAGGTCGAGTGAAGAGAAGAAGGTCAAGACTAGACCGAAGTTGGTTTTGAAGCATTGGTATCAAAGTACATCTAAAATTTCAAATGTTAGTACTTATGATATTCCATGTATTTGGTGTCTAGAGCTTGGACATGATATTAGCCAATGTCCAAAAGAGGAGGTGAATGTACTGGATTCCAGAGTTGATTGTGAATCTAAGGTTGCAGTCGAGTGTGGGGTTGGTGGTTGAGAGAATTGAAGAGGTTGGTATTCCACTGTTTTCTGACTTGATCATAGAATGTTGTGCTGTGGAGGGTGAATCCTTAGATGGTGAATTTTCTTCTAATGTGTGTGCTAAGGAGGAGAAAGAAGAAAGTAGTAATAATTTGTTGCACGCATGTTATGATTCATCATGTACCTTTCTTGATCAACCTATTTCAATTGTAATTACTGATGATCAATTGCAATTTAATTGTGAGCGTGAAAAAGAATTTAAAATGGCCGAAAGAATGAGTGATCAAAAGAGGGAGGTGGCCATAGAAAGAAAAGAAAAAGAAAATGCAAAAGAGGAGAAAAATAAAATAAATTAAAGGCCCAAAAGAGTGAATATGAGCGTGATTTAATTTTGTATAAATTTCTCCAAGTACCTTTGTACAAAGATGAGCTTTATATATCTAGTGATGATATAGCCGGTTCAATCCCGAGCAGTATTAATTCTTCTTTGCAGGACTTTGGCGCCCTCATGATGAGGAGAAGAGCAAGTGTTGGTGATTTTGGAAAGCCATGGGATGATCCATATGACTTCGAGAGCAATCAAGGTGAGGTAAGGTTAGTTGCCAACGCAACAACCATGAGGTATGATTTCCGTCCTTATCTTAATTCTTTGTTGTATCGTTTCCCAAAACTTAGAGAATATCTTGCAAATGTGGTGGTTAAGGGGTCGGATGTAACTTTACCCTTATTCCTTGATTGTTATGAATTTGAGACCATGGATGAAAAGCATTTACCTACTATGAATTTTGATGTCTCACTATTTACTAAGTTGGTAGAGTTTGCTTGCTACAATGGTTTGTATACCTTAGACTTAGATTTTTGTGATGAGATGAGATATTACATGGATAGTACATTTAGTGTGTTCTATTTGCATGATTTATGTTGGTTTTATGATGGTTTTGAGAGGTGCAAGGGTGAACATGATTATTTCTTTGTTCATGATGAATACCTGTTTAAAGAGAATAAATTTTTCATCCTACACCCATTGCATGAGTTGTTGTCTGATATTGAGGCACATGACATTTGTTTGATTGGTAGCCATGAAGTAACTAGAGCCATTGATAGGATGCATGAATTTTTACTATGGTTTCATATGAGGAGGTATATTGAGTGGAATTGTGAAACATGCATTGCACATGAGAATTTTTATGATCATAATGATTACAATTTTAAGGAAAATAAATTGTTTACTCTAAATGTATTGCATGAGTTACGTGCTAGCGGAGCATACTGTTGCTACTTTATCATCGATATAATTCATGACTATATGTGTTGGTTGCATATGAAGAGGTATGTTAAATGGTATAGTGAAGAGTGCATTGCCTATAGGGAGAGAGCACCTGAGCTTGATTTCTATGAGTTGCTTGAAGTATTTCTTATTCCTAGTGTGCTATGGTCGTACACGTGTATGGATATTATTTTTGTGTTGACTAGGTTTAAGAAGGGGAGAAATCTTATATTTGTGATACTTAGTGATATTTTATCATTTGTTATTTGGTATGTGGTAAAGTTGTTGCGTTCATAGGAAAGGCAACGGTGATATTGAGATTCCCAGTGCTGATCGAGGGAGCAAACGATAGCACCTACAAACTTGAGCTTGAAGGTAAGCATGTTGATAATATATTCCTTGTTATTACTAACTTGCTTCATTTTTGCGTAGGTAGACAAGATTTGAGGACAAATCTTTTTGAAGAAGGGGAGTATGATATGAATATGGCCGGGCATGATGTGCGAATAAAGAGGTTCAAGGAAGAGGTTCAAGGATGTCCAAGGTTCGTGATGCATGGGAGTACATTTGGGGCCAAAAGAACATTATTCAAACATTATTTTGAAGAACCGAGGCTGCACGAACCCGAGAACGGATCCGTACACGGGGTCCGTGTCCATTACACCTCAGGAAGAGAAATCCCGAGCCTACACGGACCCGAGCACGGACCTGTACACGGGGTCCGTGTCCATTGTTTTCCCGGAGAGTAATTTGGCCGAGTNAACGGTGATATTGAGATTCCCAGTGCTGATCGAGGGAGCAAACGATAGCACCTACAAACTTGAGCTTGAAGGTAAGCATGTTGATAATATATTCCTTGTTATTACTAACTTGCTTCATTTTTGCGTAGGTAGACAAGATTTGAGGACAAATCTTTTTGAAGAAGGGGAGTATGATATGAATATGGCCGGGCATGATGTGCGAATAAAGAGGTTCAAGGAAGAGGTTCAAGGATGTCCAAGGTTCGTGATGCATGGGAGTACATTTGGGGCCAAAAGAACATTATTCAAACATTATTTTGAAGAACCGAGGCTGCACGAACCCGAGAACGGATCCGTACACGGGGTCCGTGTCCATTACACCTCAGGAAGAGAAATCCCGAGCCTACACGGACCCGAGCACGGACCTGTACACGGGGTCCGTGTCCATTGTTTTCCCGGAGAGTAATTTGGCCGAGTATACACGGACCCTTACCCGGAGGCCTACACGGGGTCCGTGTCCGACACGTTGGGCGCATATTTTTTTTCTATTTTTAGAGTTTTTATTATCTTGGCAAGTAGATTTCATATCTTTTTGATTTGGTATCAATATATAGACGAATTTTATTATTTGAAAACACAACAGTGAATTATTGAGTTTATAAAACTTTTCTTTGAGAATTCTCTCAAAAACAAGCTTAAGTTTCGTTATAACTTTTGCGTCGTATCAAATCAAACTTATCAAAAGATTTATCTTTTGTGGCGTTTGTCAATCGAATATCACGAGGGTTGCCAAGGACGAGTTCTTTGGAGGTTCTCTTGAACGCGATTGTTCCTATCGTTGATTAAAAGAGTGAACGCGATTGTTCCTATCGTTAATGAAAAAAACAAATCGCGATTGTTCTTTGGAGGTTCTCTTGAACGCGATTGTTCCTATCGTTAATAAAAAAAAACAAATCTACTACATGTTCAATATTTTTTCGATCTACTCACATATCACCCGATGGTTTTGAATTTGTTTATCTGTCATGCTTCGTGTGTCCATATAAGGAGTTGATGTGCTTGGATGAGTTCTTTCACATGTTTATTTTTATTATATTCCTCCAAATGTGCAAATGACTATTGTAGAATTTGATTCACTTCTTCAATTTGGGTCAGTTTTTCTTCGCATTTCCTCTTTGCTACCTTTTGTTGCATGGGAAGAGATCGGGCTATGCTATAATTCACGTCAACAATTGTGTTTGGATTAGACGAGTCAGTCCTTGCCTTCTTTTTATCCCGATAACCTGATTATTGTGGAGCATACATTGGACTACCTTAGACAATCCACCTTACATGTTCATACTAGAAAGCAGTTTTATAAGTGAAACGTCCCTTACTTTTCAGCTTTAAAATACTACTAATTTTTTTTCCTCATGAAATTCGAACCCTCACTTAAAAATAAACCCAAAATTTAAAATCTTAAATGCATAAAAATCCATAAATCATTCACCAAAAAATCATACGTCACTTTAAAATAATATAACGGCTAACTTCAAAATAAATCATAAAAATATCATATTTTCATCATAAATGTTTTAAAATATCATTTAGCATGTATTATGATTCTTTGGGACACTGCCAGACCTTTCGAACTACCCAGGATGTAAAATGACCATTTTACGTCTGGATCTCGAACTTCCCAATTTTGATTTTTTCTTACTTTTCTTAACTCGAGCCTATCCCATAGCATCATATAAGCTTAAATTTGACTTCTAATATTTTTCTTAAACGTAAACCCGAGCCTTTTGATTTATTAACTTAATATCTAAATCGTGAAGCATTTTAAACCCGAATAAATTCAAAAATTAATATTTTTCCCCAAATTGTAAACATAAGCTTTTTCATCCTTAAAATACCCCAGTGAACCAAGAACCAACCCCCGTGGACCAAGGTTCGAGCCTCGTCTCTTTTCCTAGCTATTTTCGAACCCTTCCTCTATTCCTAAGCCATGCCCCTCCAAAACCCGAGCCACCCTTGAGCCAACCTTGGACCAGACCCTAGCCCCTTTCCTAGGACCCTACTGGACCATCCCCTGACCATCCCTAAAAGTGCACAGCCTCCTCGCCTAGCCTCCCAAAAGAACCGAGCCCTAAACTTCCATCCTTGTGGCCGCAACTCCCTTCCTTCGTCCATCAGTGAGTCCAGCCATGCTAGGACTCTTCCTAGACCTAGGACGCAGCCCTCACAGGGTCTTGACCATGCATGATCGAGTCCCTGGTCAGCCGCCTCCTACCCGTCCCATAATTCCTAAGAAACTCTTGAAAACCCTAGGTTCTAGCCTCACCCAAGCATGGCTCGTTTTGCATATGACCAGCCCTCATCCTATCCTTAAACAACTTCATTTCCAATCCTTTAATGTCCTCTAATGGCAGCATGTCCTTTAGAAATCATAACACGTCTCAAGTGAGTGTAAAAACGTCAAAACTTTGAAAAATATTCATCCAATCGTCAAATAATTTGATCAATATAATTTTCATTCTTCACAACATAAAACACACATATTATGATTTGAATGGTACAAAAATAAAGTTTAAAAACGTGTCTTTGCGTTTAAAACGCTCGAAATACAAATACCAAAGCAGTGGTGGAACGTCGGTGATGAACGGAGGACGATTTTTACCTTTTTTCTACCCTTTTTTCTTGTCGAAACTGCACCGAAAACCCACCTTGGGATGCAAGGGAGTCGATGATCGTTGTTGGAAGAAAGAACGATGAAGAAAATCGAAAAACGAAGGAGAAAAAAATTTGAAATCTTCCATTGACAAGCCAAGGAGTGTTCGGCCGTAGCTTTCCTCTTCAATTCACTTTACATGAATTTGTGTGTGTGTGTGTTTTGAGGTGTGTGTGTTTAGGGTTTAGGGCTTGTTTATTTAAAGAACAAAAAGGCTTCTTAATCACTTAATTAATGAGCTTAATTAATCCTAATTTTTAATTAATAAATTAGGCCCATTAAGATTAATAAAATCATTAGGCCTCAAATTTAAAAGATTTAAAAAACATATTTCCAAAAATCCTTTATAAAGTACATAATTTCCTTGCTCCCACTAATTATTTTAAATTTAATTTAAAAGTGCTAAAATTCTTAAATTATTTAAAATAAATATTTTCTTAACTAAAAATAAAAATTTATCTTTTAAATATTTAACACCTTAATCATCTCCAGTCCTCCGTCCCCGGCCAACACCGATATTCGTCTGAAAATATTTAAATTATGAAACCAAAAAAAATTACATAATTAATCATTTAGTCACTCAAAATATATCATTCATGCATTCAAAATCATTTAATTAAAATATTTTAGCAATTTTTAATTTTCATGCATGCGGTCTACGTGTACTGATTTTCGGGCGTTACAATAAGTATTCTTGTATTCTTCGTGCATTTGCATCATCAAATCCTCATCACACCATCTGAATTGTCGATCAACGTACCATTTATTGTAGATTTCATTATACCTATTCACGATGTTTTTCACCGATTTTTAATATGTTTTTTTATTTCCCCGTGGTTCTTTATTTAGCTACATTGTATCGATTGGTATTGCAGCATGCTACAACTCATTTCCAAAAATACTCATCATTATGGCCATCACCCACTGATGGGACTTTTCTTATGAGTTATGATAGTGTAGGCTAATGCAAGGAGCTTATCATCTTCTATTGTCCACACTATTTTCTTCTCATGATATCCATTCGATTTGTGGCTCGTCTCGGATGCTTGATTGGGAGTAATATTTTCAAGTTCTATTTGTAATGAGAATGGATGAAATTGTGAACACGAGACTCAAGAAGGTGTTTGTGTCATTTATCACTGTTACTTGCATCAAAACTAACTAGTCCATCTCGATTCATTTGATTGAATCGCCGATGATTGAAGCAAATAAATTCCATGAGACATGACTTGCATGAAATATTGGTTACGCTGCCAATATTTATAAAATGAAGCTTAAGGGGCTTTGCTTGAAAATTTTGGATAACTATGGAAATTATGATAATATGGTGGTGTGTATGGAAACAGTTGAAAATTTTGCGGGTATTGTGTGGAAAATGAAAATCTCGATAATTTTATAACAAATCAATGTACGACCAATAATTTTTTTGTTCGATAATGCGTTTACAATATGAATGAATGTTGCAATAATTAGCAAACACGATGATAAAACATTGAAGGCTCGAAGCTTTAGATAACAACAAAATCGATTGATGCAAACAAATTGAGCCGACTCACGAATTTTTTCAGCTAAATAAAAAAAAAATTGATTCATAAATTTATTTCGAACTCAAATATGTTCAAAATTTTTTGAGTAGAATTCGAATCCAAATTATTTTGTTCGTTAATTTGCGAATCGTTCACAAATTTGAATAATTTAATTTAATTAGCATAAATATAAATAAATATATTTCAATTTTTTTGTGCATTAATTTTTTGGCAATCGAACTCCATATACGAAATTGAAATTTTGTTAAAGCTCAACTTTAACATTGTAGGGGCGGCGCTTTAGTTCCAACTTCCAACATCACGACTTCTCTTCTTAGCTCTCATTAACCCTAATAAAAAACCTCAAGAATCCGGCTCGAATTTCGCGGCCGAGTTGCTGGCTCTCCTCAACGATGGGAATCCCGGCGTTTTACCGGTGGTTATGTAATACGTTCCCGGATGCAGTAGTCGACGTGACGGAAGATCCTCCGACCTTCATTAACGGCGTTAAAGTCCCTGTTGATACCACGAGGCCGAACCCCAACGGCATGGAGTTCGACAATCTCTATCTCGACATGAACAACATTATTCACCCCTGTTTTCATCCCGAAAATTTGGTATTTTCGTGCACACGAATTGCATTCATGCTGAAGTTGATGTAAATTGTTTGAGTTTTTTGCAATCTCACTAGTTATGGACGTTTAATTCGTGTAGGCTTCTCCGGAGAGTTATGATCAAGTGTTTAAGTCGGTGTTCAAGTACGTTGATCGAATATTTTCATTGATTAGGCCTCGCAAGCTTCTGTACATGGCCATTGGTTAGTTAGCTGCTTGCTCGCACTTAATTTGTTTCTATTCGAATAACATATCTATTGTTTTTAGAATTGTGATGAAGTTGCTTTGTCGTGAATTTATGTGCTATTAATTTGGTGTTAGAAATTTTTTTCGGTTCTTCTTGAACCTTTAAAGAACTAACTTTTCTAGCTCGCCAGTTACCTGTGATTAGTAAATTTATCTTGAGTAGAAATTGAATTGGTGGGTAATGTTGGGCAATGATTTGTGTGTAGATGGTGTGGCACCGAGGGCCAAGATGAATCAGCAGCGTGCTAGACGATTCAGAACCGCTAAAGATGCGGCTGATGAGGTGAGTCTTACGATTTCTTTAGTATCAGGGATTTTAATTAATTCTCTTTAGTTTAGTGAGAGAAATAGAAATTGGATTATGGTTGTTATTAGGCCTCAATAACGGATAAACTGAGAGGTAGCTGCACAAAGGAAGGTACAACTTGGGGAACAGATGGTTTAGATTCAAATGTAATTACACCTGGGACTGAATTTATGGAATTACTGTCATCTGCTCTTCGGTATTATATAAATTTGAGGATGAACCATGATCCAGGTTGGCAAGGGATCAAGGTAAAAATGGGACCTTTGCTTTTTAATTGCAAGAAGCCAACCATTACCCTCTTGAGACTGCTTGTTCAATGATTATAGGTGATCCTTTCTGATGCCAGTGTCCCTGGTGAAGGAGAGCATAAAATTATGTCTTACATTCGGCTGCAAAGAAATCTTCCAGGATTCGATCCAAACACACGACATTGTTTATATGGACTGGTAAGTACTTTTTTGTTTCACCAAGTCTCATGTTCTCGTTGTTTGGTATGTAGCAAACACATATCATTTATTGACTCGCGGTGCCGTCATATCAGGATGCAGATTTGATCATGCTCGGTTTGGCTGCCCATGAGGTTCACTTCTCTATTCTAAGAGAGGTATGTTTAGGCCTTATGCGCTACCTTTCAAATATAGAGATTGTACTGTTATTTTACATACATTCCTTCAATGAAAAGGAATTTGATCTAGTTTTGACCTATTTCGTCACATTTAACTGTCTACATCAAGGAGAAATGTGCTTCCTAAAATTGGCACACAAACTTGTGGAGTGCAATTTTGTTACTCGTCGTCACCTTTGAGTTTTAATGGCTTCGTAAGAATGGTTGAATGGAGTTAATTTTATATTTTCCAACTTATCTAATCCCTCAGTTCCGTTTTGACTGTCAAGCATTGCGTTAATGTCGCTAGTGCATTTTATTACTAGCTTACCATGACTTTTTAAATCGTCTAGGTTTCTAGAAAACACAAAGGTCCCAAGAGGAAAAATAAAGCAGAAGTTCATAACTTGAAGCAACGTGCTGGTCCGTATCGACAACTTGAATCCCATTTAGCGAGACAAAAATTCCAGGTTTCTTGCTTTTAGTTTTACATTTATGTAAATATGCTAACATGCAGTGGTTGGTTTCCATTGATTTTGTGTCATGGGTTGTTTTTGTTGTTCCTTGCAATTTTTCTCATTTTATTGTCAAAGGAAACTAGTTTATACGTGTGATGCCATTTTCAAAGTGTTTTGGGTATTCTAAAGTATTATGGAAGGAATAAAATGTTTACAGGTCATGTTTTTAGTGAATCCCAAGATCTTGGGTTGTTGATGAATATGCAGTATGTTGCTTAAGCAAGATACCTGCGTACTTATTCATGCTTTAGCAAGATGTTGCCTGCTTGTACATATTTGAATAATTGAATTAGTATAACAACATTCAAAGTGTTGGCTTAATTTTCTCTTGGCGTGTGTTTTCTTTTTCTGTTTCAGTTTTTCAATTTGTGGATACTGAGGGAAGGATTGGCAGAACACCTGAAAATACCAAATCCAAGGGTTAAAGTAAATACCGAGCGATTAGTAGATGATTTCGTTCTCATGTGTGTATTTGTCGGAAACGACTTTATACCTCATGTGCCATCATTAGATATATCAGAGGTCAGCATATTACAGATCCTTTTACCTGTATGAACTTCTTGATTTCATACTATAGTGCATTTAGTATCAGTCGCATTGAAACTGCTTCCTCACTCCTAACCTTGGGGAAATTAAACTCTGGTGACGCAAGCCTCCACAAATTGTACCCTTGATCTAATCTTGTTGTTTCCCTATGAATATTTTTACAGGGAGCTATCAGCTTGCTTATGCGTGTCTACAGAAAAGAGTTTATTCGGATGGGTGGTTACCTTACCGATTCTTTTGAGGTATGTGATAATGTAATTACTTATTTTGTTAGCTCTTGCTAATATTTAATTGTGGTACCTGGAATACTCTTCCCTACTTCTTGCCTCCTCATTGTGAGCCTTCCTTAGGGCTAATATTTTGTTTGCTGGTTCTGTGGAATGGGATTACAGATCGAAATACATGATTACAAAATAGATGAGATAAGAAAATCATTGATGAAATAAGTTATGAAATATGAAGTATGAGAGTAACTTTCCCCAGAGAATATCACTGTACAGGACCCCTAGCACAAGCTAGTACAAGACTCAATATGATTTCTGAATAACTAACTCCCTGACCCTCTCTCTTTTAATTCCTTTCCCCCTCCCCCACGTGAACATCTTTTTTGGGCCTTCTTGAGTATGCAAACATAATATTGGGCCCTTATTTACATAATTCCTAACAACACCTCCCTCCCAACAACAGCCTTGTCCTCGAGACTGAAACTCGGAAATCGAGAAACAAACTGTTCTGCACCTTCCCAGGTTGCATCCTCTACAGCTCGGCCTGCCCATTGAATCAAGAATTGAAGTCTCTGTTCACCACCCATCTTCCCGTACCTCTGTCCCAACATCTTTTAATGCATTTCCCTCTGTTTTTCTATGCACGACGCATGAAACACTGGATGTAGGCGAGAACCTGGAAGTAACTGCAGCTTGTTTGCGACATCCCCACCTTTCTATGATCTTGAATGGGCCTTAAAACTTTGGCGCTAGTTTCTGAGTAACCCTTCTACAAACAGACTGCTGCT
This sequence comes from Primulina huaijiensis, assembly GCF_012295235.1. Lineage (NCBI taxonomy): Eukaryota > Viridiplantae > Streptophyta > Magnoliopsida > Lamiales > Gesneriaceae > Primulina > Primulina huaijiensis. Next base: position 9,671,645 of record NC_133317.1, on the reverse strand, counting down.
TATGTGGCCTTAATTTCATAATTATAGGAAGAGCTCGTATTTAGTTTTGTTCCTTGCATTTTGAACAACTCCGACCAGAAGTTGCTTTAAAAAATTGAATCTTGATCGCTCACAATTGAGTTAGGGACACCATGCAACCTCACTACTTACTTTATAAAGCACTCACCCACTGTTTTAGCTGCATTTGGGTGTTTAAGCAAAATAAAGGGAGCGTACTTCGACAGACGATCCACCACAACCAATATCACTTCATACCCTTTAGATTTAGATAATCCCGTCATAAAATCAATGGATATATCCTCCCGAATTGCAGTAGGTATTGGGAGGGGCTATAAGAGTCCTGCGGGTTTGGTGGCTTGATATTTTTGGCGCTGGCATTCAACACGTTCAGCCACAAACTTGTATACATTGTCCTTCATTCCTTTCCAAAAAAAATTATTGGCTATTCTCCTCGATGTCCTGATATCCCCAGAGTTGACCCCCCACTGGTGTTACATGACATTCTGCCATGATTTTGTCAACCCAACTGGACCCCTTTGGCACCACCATTCTGCCTTTATAAGACAAAAAAAATCTTCAACCACTTCATATTCTGAAACTTCCCCCTTCCCATTGTTTATTTTCACGAGAATTACTTTTAGCTGAGGATCATCATGCACCACCTTCTTGACATCCGCTAACTCTATCCACAATGGCGCACTGATATACAGCTCAACTCCACTTCCTCGACCCTTCCTGACAAGGCATCAGCTGCCCCATTGTTTATCCCTGGTTTGTACTTTATGTCAAATTCATATCCGGTATCCCATGAGTTTTGCTAGCCAATACTGGTGGTCATGAGTTGTTATCTGCTGTCGAAGCAAGCACCTAAGCGATTTATTATCGATCATGACCACAAACTTTCTACCCAATAGATATGGCCTCCAATGTTAAATTGCGAACACCCAGGCCATTAGCCAATGCTGTTTCAGCTCTAGTTTTGCTGAAAAAAGCAGTGGGTCTTCCTTCTGGTGATAAAACCACCCCTATTACTCTCCTTGAAGCTTCACGCTCTTATCACAAATTCCTGTGTAAAATCCGATAATCACGACTCGGGTTTAGAACTAATCTTCTTCTTAAGCTCATCAAACGCACCTTACTCCTCCTTGGTCCACTTGAAATTATTCTTCCTCATAACTCAGTCAGAAGTTTTGCTATCTTGCCATAATCTCGAATGAACTTCCTGTAGTACCCCGTCAAGCCCAAGAAACCCCCGACTCCCTGGACATTTGTTGGGTATGCCACTCTTTCACTCACACTCCTTCTTTTGATCCACTGCCACTCTCTTCTCATATATTAGATGGGCCCAAGTACTCAATTTCCTTGAGCCCAAAACAATGCTTCTTTTGATTCAACAACTTGTTCTCCATCGACACCTTCAACACCATTTGAATATGATTTAAATGCTTCAGCCACCCTTTGCTAAAGATAAGTATATCATGAAAAAACACAGATACAAATTTTCCCAAAAACGGTCTCAACACATCATTCATCGTGGCCGGAAAAGTCAATGGGGCATGTTTTGAATCCAAATGGCATCACAAGGAACTCATGATGCCCCACATGGATGCGGAAAACAGTTTTAGCTACATCTTTGGCTAATTTGGTGATAACTGGACCTCAGATCCAACTTTGAAAAATACACAGCTTCATGCAACTCATCCAACAACTCCTCAATGACTGGAATGTGATATTTATCCGGTATAGTGATCACTTAAAGCCTTATAATCCACACAAAATTGCCAACTCCCATTTTTTTTAAAATAAAATTACAGGGCTCGAAAATGGACCGGAACTGGGTTGTATCACCCCAGCAGCAAGCGTTTCGGCTACTAGTTTCTCAATTTCATCTTTTTGGCAATGACCGTTAACGATAAAGACGTATCTGAACCGGCCCGCATCCTTCCCTAATTCGTATGGCATGGTCTTGACTACTTTTTACTAGGTATAAACTTTTTTGTGGATTCTCAAATACCCCACCAAAGTTAGATAAAACTTTTTGGAGTGCTTCTGATTGTCGCTGCATTCTTAGCATGTCATCTCCTTTGTCTTCAGATTTATTCATGGCAAAGAGTGCACCACAAAACTCAATATCAGTTGTCTTTGTTAAGTCGAAGGGAAGTTATTGTTCTTTGCAAAGTAGGATCCTTTTGCAAAATCACTTCTTGATCGTTATGCAAACATTTCATCCTCATCTTCCCCCTATCCACTTTCACCTCCTCTAATGTTCACAACCAGTTAATCCCGAGGATCACATCCACACCTCCTAGTTCGAACAAATGTCTCACAATATTCGCTTTACACACCCCCAGATCTATACTTAATTCTGGACAGGCTCCCTTTCAAGAAACCTTACATTCATCTCCCAAAAAGACCCCAAATCTTATCGATTCATCCACCTTAACTCCCAATTTTTCAACCAACGTCCTCGACACAAAGTTATGGCTAGCACCACCGTCTACCATTACCACGACTTCTTCCATCCCTATGTTACCCTTCAATTTCATTGTTTGCGGCTGCAAAAATCCCCCGATAGAGAACATGGGTAATTCCAGCGTTTCAAATTCTGTGTGTTTCCTCCATTTTTCCCCCTCGCCAGTAACAATCAACTGCTCATGCAACTCCGCTTCCCCCTCTTTTTCGACCTCCACCAAAAACGTCACTCGGTTTCTGCACTCCTCCTTCTCTGCATTGAAATTTCCACCGGCCACTATGGATTGTCGTGATATGGTCTGCGAATTTTGGTGTTGGGTCCGGCAAACCCCTGCCTCCTTGATGTGATTATGAATTCCTTCCTGCAAACCGCTCACGAAAATTCCTTGACACAAGTCCTCAGACATATCTTCGGTTTGTGACAACAGGCAACAGCACTTCAAATTACTCGATATATGCCTCTAATGACTGGTTTTCCTGTTTTAATGAAGACAGTAATTCAAAAGGGTTGACAACCCTTCGCCCACTCTATCTTTTAATCAACTCCCAGCAAATCGATCCCAACTCATGTTAGTGATTCTTGTTTGATACCAACGGAACCAATGTAAGCTGGTCCTTCCAAATACATGTGGGCGATCTTGATACGGCTATTGGGTGGCGTCCCGTGTATTTTGAAGTACTGCTCAAATTTTCCCAGCCACCCTCGAGGATTCACACCGTCAAATCCCGGTATCTCAACTCGTCATAATACTTGTTTCCACTCTTCATCCACATGCACCTTTGTCTCCTTGTAAGAAACTGGTGCCCCTTCTCCTACACTCTCATGACCCATGGCGTCCTCATTCATCACTGATTGTTTCTCCATGTCCCCTTGTACTTCATGATCATCGCCCTTCTTCACACCCATCCACTGTTCCAATCGTGCCTGTGAGTCCTCAAGCCCGCCAACTTGGCCAAGTTGGTTCCCTGAGATTCCGCGATTATGGTCATCGCAGCCGTGAAAGAAGTGTTATTTTCCTCTTTTCCTGCATCGCAATCATGCTTTCATGCATATTCAGGACCGTTTTCTCCATTGCTTCAGCCTTAGCTTCCGATCGAGTTGTAGCCATGTTGTCTCTTTTTATCCGGTGGGTCGAATCAATTTGTTAGTTGGTTCTATGAAATGGAATTACAGATCGAAATATAGGATAACAAAATAGATGAGATAAGAACATCAACGATGAAATAAGTAATGAAATATGAAGTATGAGAGTAACTTTCCCCAGAGAATATCTCTATAGAGGACCCCTAGCACAAGCTAGTACAAGACTGATTTCTGAATGACCAACTCCCAACCCTCTCTCTCTTTAATTCCCTTCCCCCTCCCCCACGTGAACATCACTTTTGGGCCTTCTAGAGTATACAAACTTAAAATTGGGCCCTTCTTCACATAATTCCCCAACATTTTTAATGTTGAAGATATACATATGCTGTTTATTAGTCATCAGTTACGCTTTTATGACAATAGATTTAACAATTTTTAACTTTCTCTCCACTTAAAGTGACCGTATTAGTTATAGGTTGTATAAATGTCTTAACTTGAAAACCTATTCCTTAAGAGAGGGTTTTCCATATGACTTAATACTTGATGTGTAAATATTTATTCTTACAGAATGCTGGATTAGATATACAGAAACATATTTTAAACTTCATTCACATGCCCATTTGAAAGATATAAAAACTCACTCCGGATAAAACTATTTGCATCATAATTTGAATATGACAATCATAATCTAATAAGAGTTATAAATCCCTCTTTGTAATTTGATGTTTACTGACTGAGTGTCTTTGCCTAATATGAAGGTAAATTTGGAAAGATTGGAACACTTTTTACAAGTTATTGCTTCACGCGAGGTTTCAACTTTTAGGATGCGGAGGAAGGTATTATTCCCATATTAGTGTATGAGCTCACTTGAAATTGTTTGGAATCAGGCTTCTTTCAATGGGCTCTAAGGTCAAGATACTTTACTTTAGTTGTTTTGTACTTGTTCTTGTTTGATGTTTAAGGGGCTATAGCCCCTTAAACATCAAACAAGAACAAGTACATCACAATAGCAAACTGGATCGGAGCGGATAAGCACTTTCAGGGATTGTCTATATTTGATATTCTACGAGATTGGTCGTATGTGTATTGTTAAAAATTAATGAGCTACTATTTCGTGGCAGTGGACCACTAGTCCACTTCTTGTAATGTAAAATTCTAAAATTAATAATATGGTTATGTCTCTTATCAAAAAAAAATGTTTGGCGGAGAAAAGCGGACGTGGGGACTCGGGTCGGGGCGCAGCGTAACTAAGAGAGCCATTCCATTTAGGGGGGCTATGGCTATTGAGGTGGATGGGTTACACAAATTTGGATTTCTGATACTGATTGTTGCCATCCTACGACTTGTATTTGTCCCACTAGTTTGTGAGGACATTCCTGGTTCAGGTGTTCATAAATTGTAAATGCATGACATGATCCTCTTTTATTTTTTCCGCGGTATTTTATTTGAAACTTTTTATTATTTCAGAAGCAAAGAACATCAGAAATGGGCGATGGGACTGGACCCGTCCCTGATAACGTGAGTGTGGAGGGACATAATCCGGAAAATGTGTGTAGTTTTTTCATGCATTCAAATTGTATCTTACAACTATCGATGGAAAATGATGATGTTGATGCTAAGACTGTATTGCTGACTTATGAAGCGTTCCAGTCAGAAAGAGAGTGTCTTTTCCTCCAATCATGTGGCTTCTGAAGCTAGGATCCTGGACAAGGTCACATAACCGTCTTCTGTTGTTTATCCTAATTTGCATTAGACATGGTCAACCTTTTGTTTACTACTCACAGTATGACAAATTGTCTCTTCAGGTTAAATTAGGAGAAGTTGGTTGGAAGGAGAGATACTACAATGAAAAATTTGAGGTTCAAACAGCTGAAGACCGTGAGATTGTTGCTAAACATGCTGTAAGCAAATATAAATATTATAAGTTAGTTGATTGATGGATCTTCTAGTCCTTCAATGCTGATATATTATTTTACATTTTTTATAATTTTGTTTATTTGACACAGGTCTTGAAATATGTTGAAGGGATCAGTTGGGTTATGCATTATTATTATGAAGGAGTATGCTCCTGGCAATGGTTTGTTCTCTTCTGCTACTTGGTTAGTTTTAACTGTTGTGAAAGGCGTTTTTGATATTTTCGTATAAACTTGTAGTCTGTTGAACCTAACTAAGGACATGCCAAAAAAACCAAAATTAGAAAAAAAAAAGACAGAAAATAAGCATGCAGCTTCGCTTTGCAATAGCGCTGCTATTTCGGCTATCGCGATTGTCGCTATAGTGCCAATAGCGAGGATAGCGAGCGCTATTACAAAGTCTATGGCGCGTAGCGGTCCGTGTCGCTTCGCCACGCTATTCGCTATAGCGAGGGCTACGGGGGCTATTGACAACTATGCTTCCATGTATACTCGAATGCACCATAACCTGTTGAATCATCTTGTTCCTGAGTTGCTTCTCTTTATAATCAAGAATTTGCACCGGATGCTCAATGTGACGCCCCAGATTCGACGACTGTCCTCACTGTACCAAGACGAGTCTTTCCAGCGTGCTTATGTCCTCACTCACACGCACCCTGGGAAACTTCCCAGGAGGTCACCCATCCCAGAATTTCCCCAAGTCAAGCACGCTTAACTTTGGAGTTCTTATGTGATGAGCTACCGAAAAGAAGATGCACCTTCGTGATATGAGTAGTACAAATCAAATCTTTTAAGCCCTCTTCAACTGTACAGTCCATTACATTGAACAGTCTCGGAATCCCTCTCATTCCCGTGTGGGATCGGTTCATTCATGTTCCCTCCACCTAGAAGCCTGCCAGGAGCCGCTCATTGTCCGTGCAACTGATGGCACCGGCGATCACCCCCCGCCCTCTTCGGCCCCGGGCATCACACTCAACATAACTAAGGGAACTATCTAACTCCACATCCTTAGTATCCTTAAGTCCAACCCAAAATACGGCCTGCACTATATAGCCTTGTGAGCTGTCCTCTGTTTCCCATGCACTAAAGGATCCAAATTGGGTCAAAGCCATGCATGATGAATATGTTTCTCTTTTGTAATCACACTCGGAACTTATTTTCTCCCGTACCAAGGCAACATCTTGTGGGCAATATTTGGTGGAAGCTGAAACAAATAATTTTGATCCTAGTAACAATAAGGGAGCAGGTGGTTTTGGTTCCGTATACAAAAACATTTCGGTACTTGTTATTATTGTGGTATTCTGTGATGACGTTTGGACCAAACTATCTTGAGTCATGCTGTTAACATATTTTTACCATAAACACTGGGGGTTCAACAATCACATTTGGCTGTAGGAGATGAAAAAGGTTTTTCCCTTGTTATCATGATTGTGATAATTGATGCTAACAAGAAATGGGTTAGGGTGAAAGAAGTCACCATTTCTGCAGAGGAAACATTTGGAGAAGTGGGAGGGAGCATTGTGTTCTCTGACCCTGGAAAAAGCAGCATATCTCTGTCCAAAGTTTTTGTCATGCTCTATCCATGAATTGCTTTTTATGTTCCTGTTGGTGGGTGTGTGACACATCATGCATAGAAGTTGAAGTTCAAGTTGACAGCATGAGATTCTCAAACTGGAATCACGAAGCCAAGCAAAAGGGTAACCTTGAAAATCGACTTTCAACTCGTAGCCTTGAGGACAAGTCTAATTTTAAGGAGGGTGGTAATGTTACGGACCCAATTATTAATGGTCCCCTATATTTAACAAGATTAAGGCCCAAATCAGGAAGGCCCAGAGGCAGTTACCCTTCAAGTGGAAGGGGAGAATAAAAGAATAATAAATGAGAGGAGAGGGGAGGGGGATAGACATTCAATTATTTTTGTTGAGTATTGTGACTAGCTTAGGCTTCGGACTAGCATAGTGCTAGGGTTTGTGCACATAGTTCATCTCTGGGATACTTTCAATTGTATTTGCAGAATTTTTTTGTGTATAAAATTGTGATGGCAACAGGATAAGTAGGGGATCAAACACAATGGCATAGGGGGATCCATACCGTCAACTACACTTACTGGGATGATTGTTTACAGTTGTTGACTGACTTTAAAATGTTTATCTAACATGCACATCGAATGTGTAAATTTCGTTTTAGTGTAAATCCACTCATGTTAAACTATTTTGCTATTTTGCACAATTAATTATTTTTTATCTCAGGTTTTATCCCTACCATTATGCTCCATTTGCTTCTGATTTTCGTAGTCTTGGCCAGCTCAAAATCCATTTTTCCCTTGGAAAACCCTTTAAACCTTTCAGCCAATTAATGGGTGTGCTCCCTGCTGCCAGGTTTAGATCAATTTTTAGTTTTCGAATAATCTCAATTCTCAGTTCAAGAATTAAGCTGTTACTAAACTTTCGTTTATGCAGTGGACAAGCACTTCCATTGTTCTACAGGAAATTAATGATTGATCCATCATCCCCTATTTTGGATTTTTATCCTACTGGTATGCTATATTTTAAATAACGAGCTTCTCCTTTTCTCTTTACAATATTTTTGTGATCGGAAAATTTTGAACTTTTTATGTAGATTTTGAGCTCGAATTGAATGTGGGGAAGCCAGCTTGGCAGGCATGATTCAGTCACTGTGTTACATTTCTTATTATTATCTGCACGAGAGAAGTTTCCCTGCTGCACTGATTATGGATTGAATGAATTAATTGTCTGTTGTGATGGCTGCAATTCAGTCTCTAATCAGAAGGATTTCTACATTGAATCTGCATTTTGCATTTTAGAACAACCAAGCTTAGATGTGGCCCTTCAATGTTTTGAGAATTAAGCTGTTTGAAATACGGACATTTTCAGGCAGTCTATATGTATGATGGAATATCGTCGGAGAATAGTTTGAACGATCTGCTCACTCAGTTCACTGACTCACAAGTAAATAATAATAATGAAGCGAAACAAAATCCTCTTGACTCTCCATGTCCAATCAAGTTTGGGTGAAGATAAAAAATGACAAGTTGAAACAGTTTGACTCGTGTGAGATTTCATGCTTGCCTCTAGCATTACTATTTGTCAAGGGGCTGACTTATCTTATTTCTTTCTTGACTGGCAGGCTATTTGTAAGCTACCTTTTATTGATGAATGCCGGCTTCTTAACGAAATTTCAAAAGTGCAACATACATTGACGGTAACACCCAGGCCTAATCAGTGCTTTGATGTTGAAATATCCTCGACATCCTACCTCTTGGTCTTGAAAAATGCTTTTTTAATATAGTTGTCTCTGATTTCTGTTTCATCACGCGTAGTAGTTTCTGACCAATATCCTGGAATTCAGGATGAAGAGAAGTGGAGGAACACTTTGGGCCTTGATAGACTTTTTGTTCATGAGTCACATCCCTTAGCGGCAAAAATATCTGCCTTCTCGGAGCGGAATAAAAATAATCCGAAGTTGAATAAAGTAAAGTTGAAGAGGAAAATTAATCCTAAATCCAGGTAAGATGTCATTAAAATCTTGGGTTTGAGAACTAAGTTTGCTTAATCATTGCTATTCCTTGTATACAAATTGATCTGCATCTGCTCAGGAAGGATTTGAGGAAGTTGGACATGGATGTCGTTTCCTGGTTCAATTTTACAAAAGTAGATGGGTAGTCAGACCATTCCCTAAACCTGAAAAAAAAATAGAAGTAATAAGATTTAGCTGTTGTGGCTAGTTATATTTTGCGCGCTCAATCTGACTGGCTTATATTTTTATCGTTACACACTCTTCTATGAAGCTGTTTGGAAATGAAAGGTAACCGGAGGCTGGTTTTGGGCAGAGGATTCATCATTTAGCTGCTATATGTAGATCCTGTTCTAAGAGTTTTTTATGGAATCAGGACCCATGCTAATGGGAATGCACACGGAAAATTGGACAATGCCATTTATTTGAGATCATGATAGTTGGAAAGTTAGTTGGATGAAATTGGATAAACCAGAGCTATAGTGAGTTTTATTGTTTGTAAATGTAGAAGTGTGACTTCCATTGTGGTTTTCTGATCTGTTCTGTGCATACATGGGCTTCGGTGTGCTATCTTAATTTGTGGGCATTTTTCCGTGTCAAGCAACCGTGGAGAACTAGATTTTTTTTAGTGTAGGTGGTCATAAATGTTTTACTAATTGGCAATTTAAAAATAATTATTTTTCTAATTAATTGACTCTCAGTTGGTTCTGATAATGTCTTGCAGTAGTGGAATGAACGGTTATATCTACCTCTCCAATAAGCCCATTTGTCCCGCTGATATCTCTTCCCCTTTCTGTGACATGGAGATGATCATGAAAAATAGAGTAATGTATGTCATTTATTTAAAAAGTTCAAGTTTGCTTTGTCATAGTTCAAAGCTGCGTGTTTTGTCTTCAGCTCATGATCTATGTAATCTAATTTTTTAGATCGGTCTTCTACAAGTTTCCGACTTTTCATCCTCACATCTCGAGACTACCAAAAGGACTGACCATACCTGAAATGGTATGCCACCTATATTCTGTGCTTTGTGTTTCGTCTGATATATCCCATTAGCCAGCAAGAAATTTCTTCCAAACTTTGTACTAGTGAAATAGGTGACTTGAGTTTTTTAAGTTTTAGATTAGATTGTTACTTTTAATGCTTGGTTATAATAGTCATCTCCTTTTTGTTCAATTTCTGATTAAAAGCAAAGGGATTTCGAAACATAGGTTGATCGTTAATCCTTTGTTATATAAACCTGAATATGTTGATTTTGGGAGTAAATCAGAACTTTGTAATTCATCTCCAGTTCCACATATCTTATGAGCTAATCTTCTGTGCAGTGCTTTGGCTTGTTTGACCTTAAATTCGAATTTGTTCGGGCTTTTATTTAGCTATATCTAATCTTACAAGTTACACTTTGAACAGTCTATCAGGAGGCATGAATTGCTACTTCCAAGTTTCATTAGGCGCAAGAGAAAGGCTATTGATCACCGCAGGTTTGCCAGAAGGTAAAAAACCTACCAGTTCTTCAACCCTTGGCTTCATAACGATTTCTATTTTGCATCGTAAAGTCAGTCTCAAGGCATTAAAACTCATTTCTCATCCTAAAAAGACAGGTGGTCAAAACCATTCAGCTTGCAGTATCCATTGGTTTGAGTTCCCATTTAAAAAATATAGATAATATCTATTTACAGCTTAATGTGTCGATATGCTCTCATGATTTTTACTTTTTTTTTTATTTTGGCCAAGAATTTTGCCAAACTAATGTCACGTTATACGCTATCCAGGCCCTCACCACCCCCTCCTCCTTTGGAAGGACGATCAACAGTGGCAATATCAGCCCAACCCTTAGATGCTGAAACTGCTTTAGCCAGCTCTCATCCCTTCGTTGCTGGCCCCTCCCCCTCCGACGTCCCATCCAGCAGGCCCTTACCTTCTACTCCTCCCTTACGACCCACAATACGACCTATGATGGCAATGTCTTATCAATACTTAGTTGCTGAATCTGCCTCCGCCAGCTCTCAGACCTCAGTAGCTGTATACTCCCCAGCCGATAATCATTCCTTAGTTGCTGGATCATCCTCGGCCAGCATCCATGAAGACAGTCGAAAACCCAATAGAAGTAGATCTCAAAAGAGGAGGGACCAACGTAAAAGGAGAAAATTGAATGCCATAGCATCACAGCAAATTATATGTTCCGTGTGATTTTGTGCTTGAATATTCTGAAGTTTGCCCATGTCTGCTATCTTCACCTGGAATTCCATTTCTATACCACAAATGACCACATGCGGAAGAGCAAACACAATTCATTGAATCCAAATGGAAAGTGTTTGGCATCAGATGTACAATATAACCGAAAGTCCCCATACTACAGGCCTGGGAACTCCTGTTTGTTATTGCTAAACCCTTTTTTCCCCTTTACAGTTGAGCTGATATTGGTATCAGTTTTAACAAAACGAGCTGTGATTTTTGTTTCGGGAGCAAGGTTTTGACATGGATTTTATTTATTCCATTGATTATAACTTCTGTTTTTAACCGTACTTATAATTTTGGTGAAATTATCAAAGAAAAAAACTCAGCAAGCACTCTACCTGTCCGATCCTGAGACGAGTATAAATTGTGTAATCAAATCAGCACAATAATGGTTGAGCATGATTCTACCAAAGGTGTTTCTGTACTATACTGGTGAATTTTTCCTTTGATGATTCTTTCATCATGAAATTGCATGAGAATCTAGGTAAATAAAAGTAGTTACAGTAAATATTTTTCGTGGAGCATGTCCCGTATTCTCTTTCCTTTTTTGGGTAAAATCTGTAGTATTAATTATCGTATTATGCATTGTGTATATCACAATTGCTAGTATCTGATATGCTCTTGATTAATTGTATAGTTTTTAATTCAAAATATTATTTTGAAATCCATTCATTTTAAGCAAATACATGCTAGATGTTAAATAGTAATTTGTATATGGTTTGTTCTTTTTTCTATGGTGAAGGATTTTTTTAGATTATGTTAATGAACATTTTGTACAAAATAAAAATAAAAATAAAAATTGATCCCTAACATTTTATTTTGGAACAGAAATATGGTAATTGTCTTTCATATATAAATTATTTTGATTAATTTTAGGAATCATGTTTTAACTAGGAATAAAGAGTAAGAAGATATGCGAATGAATATTAATTGATCTTATAAAGTGGAACTAGAACACAAATTAAATAGATAAAAATTACAATTAGTTTGATAAGTAAATTATTAGATTTTGTTTTTATGCATTTACGAATACTGATGAACTTAAATATAAATTTTATTTAACAGAAATTCTAGATGACTTATGTTATGAATTTTGAGCTAATATAAACTTAAAAAAATGAAAATAAATAGAGGGTACTATTATTAAGTTTATACTACTAAAAAAAAAAACAGAGCATGATTAAGAAAAGTAGATTGCAAATACCACTTCCTAAAATAGGAAATTTTTTAAATACTAGTGACTGAGGCACACGCGTTACGTATGTTACATAATATAAGACATTTGAAATGTTGCTTAATCAATTTATAAAATAAATATTGAGCATTTATAATTTGATATGAATATTATAATATGATATAAATTATATATATAAATTGATGCAAGTTCTAAAATTTCATTACTTTGAAACTTAGAAAATGTATTGATGATTGAAACTGAATACCTAATAAATACTAAATAGATAATAAATAAAATATTCACCATCACTTTGAATCATATTTTTATCACCTCATTTTCTGTCACTATTCAAAAATTTATGTAACATATTCACTTTGTACTCAAACCAAAATCTAACTAAAATGTGATTTGCTCGATCTTCACGAAGCATTTAGAGCTGCAAGAGTAACATGTACAAATTGCTAAAAAATTCTTCTATTACATTAAATTAATATTGAAAATTCATAATATGTGGTTTGTGTAGTACTGTTTTTATATCATCATCATTGAGAAATCTTATTTTTTCTGTTAACACAAGAAAACAAATATGTCAAGAAATATAAGTAAATGTCATATATTTTTTTGTCTTATGTAAGCTACATATGTACTTGAACAATATTATTTTCTTCTATTTGCTTTTTTGTTGCTATGTCTTTCTACAAAATTACTGAAAAAATTAATATAATAAAACTAAAATATATGTAGCACATGAAACATTTTGAAAATCTAAAAAAGTATATGTATGTTGTCATGCCTTCGTTAGATCACATCCTTCAATCCAATCAATTCTCTTTGCATTGTAAAAAAGTTAACAAAATATGTTTTTTATTATTTTCAATGTTAAATACAAAAAAAGATGTTAAATAAAAAAAATACAATGTGTAATGAACTTCCTTACGTATGACTCTTAAGTTTTCAAAAAATTCTTAAAATCAAACATCTAAAGTCATAAATGTTCATCCCGATTGTGATTTTCCAACCCAAACCAAAAGGTTTAAATGCTGACATGCTTCCTGTTAGAGTAGATGCCCTGCAAATCAACTGTTGACTAGGGATTTTATTGACTCAGTTGTAAAGAACAATCTTTATTTTAATATAATTCATTATTTCATGGTTTGTTATTTCTTTATCTGTATACCCATGATCTCAAACATAGATAAAGACCTTGATTATATTTTAATACAAATGAATCGTAATTCGATGTTGAAACTCATTTGTAAACACTGTATGATCTAAATTCGTTCCTAGTCGATTCAGCCGCCTAAAACATGGATAAAGGTCGCTTGAGCTCGAGACTAGCATCTGTGATGTTGTGTACTGCGTTTCTTGGTAAGGGCATAGAGATGTCCAAACATACAGATGGGTAGTCATATGATGATTATACCGAACAACCCTCCCTCGGACTTTCCAAGTGGTTATCATTCATCGAGAGGATAAGTCCGTGGTTATGATTGTACACCATTAGTCCTTATGACCCGGGACAACACTGAGGCTCTATATGCTAGGGCTGTGCTTTGACTCGTTTACCGACTCCAGGAGAGTCATCAGGTGGCGAGGTTGGGTATAGTTGCGACACATATAGGAGCCAGTGCATTGTAGTCGGGGATTCACCGCTCACCTACGGGTGTGGATATCCTATGTGATCTAATGTAATAATAGTGCATGGAATCTCTGGCCAGAGTATGAGATGTACGTTGAAGAAGGAGTTCTCCAATAGTACACGCGATGCCACTATTATAGTTATCACATAGTTATCGAATTAATATGCAACCCTCGATGAACCAATGGTTGCAGATTCGATCGGGATATATGAGATGAAGGGACCGTACTGTACGTTAATCATAATCGACTGGTTCTTGCAGGCACTATCAGTGATACCTAGGGGATCATGGGGCGATGCTACTAGACGCTCTTACCATGATCCGATGGGTGCAATCAGAAATGAGTTCTGACATTCTTGATCAAGGTGTTGATGAAAAGAATGGGGCTAACTAGGGTAAGCCCGAATAAGAATAAATGTTATTCTGAATCACAAGGAGTTGTGAACCCACGGCTAGCTGTATCCCTGAACCATTGAGGGTCACACAAGCACTGGATTGTTTGTTCCCGTTGAGAGAATAAATTCAAGAAGTTGAATTTATGTTATATAGTAAATTCAAAGAGTTGAATTTATGATAATTAAATTTTAAGAGAATAAATTCAAGTAGTTGAATTTATAAAATTTGAGAATTTAATTTATTAAACTCAAATGTTGGGTTTGTTAAATATTAAATTTTGGAGGTGAGAAAAATTCAAGTAGTTGAATTTATAATTTAAATAATAAATTCAAATGTTGAATTTATAATGTATTTAATTTATTAAGCTCAAAATTTGAGTTGATTAATTAATAAATTAAATATGGTGGATAATGTGTTTAATGGGCTTGTAGGGGTACAAGTCCAACATATTAAATAATTAAAGTTTTAATGGATTTTGATTAAATTAATTAAACTAGTTGGACAAGCCAAATTAATTAAATCAAGCCCATTAATGTTAATTATGTAGTTAGGGTTTAAGTTAATTATAAATAATACATTAAAAGAAAAACCCTAGACCACCACCTACCACAATATAACCTTCGAGACTCCCACCTCCAATAAGAGAAAAATTCGGCCACTTGCTTTTGAGAAAAGAATTATTGTGCCGTCTCTCAATTATTTTCTCTCCTACGCAAAATATCTTCCATATTTTCTAGTGCAAATTGGAAGAGGAACACGCTATCTAGTCGTGGACTTGATAGGAGGATTTCTCGAAGAAAGATCGAAGGGAATCAACAAGAGCTAATCCGTTTATACCGGATTAGTTGGAGTCCAGTGATTTAATTCACAAAGGTATAATTTTCTGAACATCCTATGTATGTTTAATTTGTGAAAACCATACGAGTGTCCAAAAGTTATTTTGTTTTCAAAATAAAATAAAAATTTTAAAACTTCCGCTGCGTTTGGGCACGTAGAAAACCGAGATCCAACAGTGGTATTAGAGCCAAGGTTTTTCTAAAACGTATGGTTTTATATTGAATAATTTGTTTCTAACCACACAAGAAAATTACAGAAAATAGATGCACCATCAAAATTATTTTTTTTTCAGAAAACAAAAAAAAAGATTTTTTTAATCTGCCCGGAACTGTTCCGGGCAGTCCGTGCGCGCAAGGACGCGCACGGCAGCGCGGGGCGTCGGACGCCCGCGCGTGCTCGCGCGGCTCAGGGACGCCAGCGCGCAGCGCTCGCCAGGGGTACCGCCACTGCCCGAAACCTTCGGGCAGCGGGCGGGCAGCGAGGGCGGCAGCTCGGGATCGTCTCGGGAAGCATGTTGGATGATGGGCTTGAACTGTTTGGGCCTAGGGTGCAATTTTCTGATTTTTCAAATTTTTGGGCAAAATTGATATTTTTGAAAATTGATTCAATTTTTATTTTGAAAATTAATTTTAAAAATTAATAATTTTCTTGAAAAATAAATAATTAGAATATGATTTTAATTATTTATGGTAAAAATGAGTTTTTACAAGAAATCAATTATTATTGATTTAATTTGAAATTAAATAAAGGTGTTTATTTAATTTATTAAATTCTTTAATAATTGTGGTGGTTAGTGATAAAATTATTAGATATGATTTATCAGTTAATTAAATTTGTTTAATTAATTGATGTTAATATTTGATATTAAATGCATGAAGGATGATCGAGAGCCTTGACCAATGTGTTAGGTGTATGTTAGGATATTTTACTGTGTTTATTCATTTTGTTAATATTTGATATTATTAAAGTGGGCCTGGTTTATGGCCCGTTCCCACCCCCATGAGATGTATCCCTTATGTGCCATGGCTATTTAAATGTAATCATTAGAAATAGTGGGAGATCAAGACTGGAAGATGGTGGGCCCGATGCACAAGATGAAGACATGTAAAATATTGGAAGCTTTTGTAATAAGTTGCATTTGCATCCCTGCATTCACCTAGGTTT
>NC_133317.1:9653921-9654747 GCF_012295235.1 Primulina huaijiensis | reverse complement strand
TTTTACAAGAAATCAATTATTATTGATTTAATTGGAAATTAAATAAAGGTGTTTATTTAATTTATTAAATTCTTTAATAATTGTGGTGGTTAGTGATAAAATTATTAGATATGATTTATCAGTTAATTAAATTTGTTTAATTAATTGATGTTAATATTTGATATTAAATGCATGAAGGATGATCGAGAGCCTTGACCAATGTGTTAGGTGTATGTTAGGATATTTTACTGTTTTTATTCATTTTGTTAATATTTGATATTATTAAAGTGGGCCTGGTTTATGGCCCGTTTCTACCCCCATGAGATGTATCCTTTATGTGCCATGGCTATTTAAATGTAATCATTAGAAATAGTGGGAGATCAAGACTGGAAGATGGTGGACCCGATGCACAAGATGAAGACATGTAAAATATGGGAAGCTTTTGTAATAAGTTGCATTTGCATCCCTGCATTCACCTAGGTTTTGGACCTGGATCCATGTATGGCTCACATGGATCCAATAGTGTTGGCGATCGATCATCCTTATTTATTGTTGAATGTCATATTATGATATATGTGATATATAGTAGTATGCATGTATGTATATTATTAAATAATATAGTTGCATGAATCCGGCAAGCATACAAACTTGTGGCACGCGATTTTTAAATCAAAATGATGAAACAATTTTAAAATTAAAATCCCTCATTTTGAATAAGATTCAAAATTTATATCAAACCGGAAAAGTAAAAATTAAAAGAGTTTAATTTTTCATTGCCTTCCATCAACCGTGGTTGCATGTTGATCGCTACCCGCGGACAGTGTCTGGCTCATATTATTGGGGAGGC
>NC_133317.1:9650613-9653489 GCF_012295235.1 Primulina huaijiensis | reverse complement strand
GGGGCTTCGGTCCATGAGCATGGTGTTAGGATGATTGGGCTCATCGAGAAGTTGGTGGGACTCGACTTGGTTATGCCTAGTGAGCTCTCGACTGATATTCTATTGCTGTCTTTACCTGCCTCGTTCGATGGATTTGTGGTTAATTTTAATATGAATAAGCTTGAGGCCACCCTTGAAGAGTTGGTCAATATGCTCACTAATTATGAGGCCACAATTAAAAAGGAAAAGCATGTTCTTCTGGTGGGTTCTTCGTATGGTACGAAAAAAGGAGCCCCAAATAAAGGCAAGAAACGTTCTGCCCCTCCAAAGAAGAACAAGCCCAACAAGAAGCCATACAAGAAACCAAATCCGAGGCCCACAAAGCCTGACAAGTCAGAACAAATCTGTTTCCACTGCAACAAGCCTGGACATTGGAGGCGTAATTGCGCGGAGTATCTTGCCCAGAAGCGTTCTGGCCATGGTATGTTTTATATTGAAGTTAATGTTTCTATTAATTCCTCTTCTTGGATATTGGATACCGGATGTGGTTCTCATCTATGCAATGATTTGCAGGTGATGGGAAGAAGCAAGAGGCTTAGAGATGGTGAGACCTTTCTAAGACTAGGAAATGGAGCAAGAGTTGCCGCCACTGCTATTGGAGACGTTACTTTGATTTTGGACAATAATTTTAAGTTATTTTTGCGAGACGTTTTATTTGTTCCTGAATTGGTTAAAAACATTATTTCTATTTCTATGCTTGATAGGGATGGTTATTCTTGTGTTTTTGCTAAAGGAGTTTGCAATTTATACAAGAATGAATGTTTGATAGGAACTGGAGAATTGACAAACAATCTCTATAACTTAAAATTAAAGGATATTCCATTAAACAATGTCCAAGTGCATACGAAAACAACAAAAAACAAAAGAAAAACAGAATATCCAAATCCCGCACAAATATGGCACGCTAGACTAGGTCATATTTCCCAAAGAAGGATGCACAAGCTAATGGGAGAAGGCATGTTTGACCTGTCAGACATAAATTCTCTACCTACTTGTGAGTCCTGTCTAAAAGAAAAATGACTAAGACTCCATTCAATGGAAACGTGGAACGTGCACATGGTCTACTGGATTTGATCCATACAGACGTTTGTGGCCCACTAAGTGTTAGCACAAAATTTGGGCATTCCTACTTAATTATCTTTACTGATGACAATACTAGGTATGGGTATGTTTATTTGATGAAACACAAATCTGAAGCATTTGAAAAGTTCAAAGAATTCAGATCTGAAGTAGAAAATCAGCTAGAAAGAAGAATTAAGGCACTTCGATCTGATCGAGGTGGAGAATACTTAAGTGCTGAATTTTTGGGTAATCTAAAAGAGAATGGGATTCTTTCACAGTGGACTCCACCAGCGACACCACAATTGAATGGTGTTTCTGAACGTCGAAATCGAACTTTGATGGACATGGTTTGATCTATGATGGGATTCACTGAATTGCCTACATCGTTTTGGGGCTTTACGCTTGAAACTGCGGCAATGTTGTTGAATAATGTCCATACTAAAGCAGTGGATAAAACATCATATGAGATATGGATGGGAAAACCTCCCAAATATTCTTACTTGAGAATATGGGGATGTCCTGCTTACGTGAAGCAGACAGTGGAAGACAAATTGGATAGTAGATCCACTTTGTGCTACTTTGTAGGATATCCAAAGAATTCTGTTGGATATTATTTCTATCATCCCAATGAAGCAAAAGTTTTTGTTTCAAGAAACGCCACCTTTTTGGAAAGGGTGTTTCTATTAGATAGAAAAGGTAAGATGATAGAACTTGAAGAAATTCAAGATACTCCCTCAACTATAGTAGTTGAACCCAATCCCCAACAACCAGTAGTTGAAGTACAAGCTCTTAGAAGGTCTGATAGGGTTATTAGACCACCTGCAAGATATACACTTCTTCATGAACAAGGCCATGATGAGCCTTGTGTTGGATGTGATCCAATGAACTTCAAGGAAGCAATATCTGATACTGATTCATCCAAATGGCTTGAAGCCATGCAGTCAGAAATGGACTCAATGTATCCAAACCAAGTCTGGACATTAGTGGATCCACCTGAGGGAATCGTTCCCATAGAATGCAAATGGTGTTAGAGTAGGTGCACGTCGAGCCAAGTGTTCACAATGAAACTCTATGCATAAGCAATCTTTATTTTAATAATATTTGAAATTATTGTTTTGGCACATCTTTATCTATATACCCATGCTAGTTACATAGATAAAGCCCTTGAATATACAAATAGTAGAAAGAATATGAGATGCTCATATGATGAGTATCATGAAACTCATATTTGGAATACTGTATATTCTAAACGGTTCCTAGTCGATTCAGCCGCCGCTAAGAAGGATATAGGCCGCTCGAGCTTGAGACTAGTATCTGCGATGTGAGTACCATGTTTCATTGGTAGGGGACATTGTGATGTCCGAGCATGCAGATAGGTGCTCCTGGTAGAGTGCACTGAACAACCCTCCATTAAAGGACTTTCCAAGTGGTTCTCACTTATCGAGTGGAAAAGTCCTAGTTTATGGTTGTACACCATTAGTCCTTATGACCCGGGACAACATTGAGACTCTATGTGCTAGAATTACACTTTGACTTGTTTACCGACTCTCATGGGGTCATCAGGTGGCAAGGTTGGGTGTTCTGTCGAAACATATAGGAGTCGATGCATTGTAGTCGGGGATTCACCGCTTACCTACGGGTATGGATATCCTATGTGTTTTTCATGTATATGTAGTTTGAAATCTCTGATCAGAGTATGGTGGTAATTATGAAAGGGGTTTCATAGATTACACCATCGATGCAACTACGACATGACACATAGTATCGATTCATTG
>NC_133317.1:9643747-9648098 GCF_012295235.1 Primulina huaijiensis | reverse complement strand
TCACATAGTTATCGAATTAATATGCAACCCTCGATGAACCAATGGTTGCAGATTCGATCGGGATATATGAGATGAAGGGACCGTACTGTACGTTAATCATAATCGACTGGTTCTTGCAGGCACTATCAGTGATACCTAGAGGATCATGGGGCGATGCTACTAGACGCTCTTACCATGATCCGATGGGTGCAATCAGAAATGAGTTCTGACATTCTTGATCAAGGTGTTGATGAAAAGAATGGGGCTAACTAGGGTAAGCCCGAATAAGAATAAATGTTATTCTGAATCACAAGGAGTTGTGAACCCACGGCTAGCTGTATCCCTGAACCATTGAGGGTCACACAAGCACTGGATTGTTTGTTCCCGTTGAGAGAATAAATTCAAGAAGTTGAATTTATGTTATATAGTAAATTCAAGGAGTTGAATTTATGATAATTAAATTTTAAGAGAATAAATTCAAGTAGTTGAATTTATAAAATTTGAGAATTTAATTTATTAAACTCAAATGTTGGGTTTGTTAAATATTAAATTTTGGAGGTGATAAAAATTCAAGGAGTTGAATTTATAATTTAAATAATAAATTCAAATGTTGAATTTATAATTTATTTAATTTATTAAGCTCAAAAGTTGAGTTGATTAATTAATAAATTAAATATGATGGATAATGTGTTTAATGGGCTTGTAGGAGTACAAGTCCAACATATTAAATAATTAAAGTTTTAATGGACTTTGATTAAATTAATTAAACTAGTTGGACTAGCCAAATTAATTAAATTAAGCCCATTAATGTTAATTATGTAGTTAGGGTTTAAGTTAATTATAAATAATACATTAAAAGAAAAACCCTAGACCACCACCTACCACAATATAACCTTCGAGACTCCCATCTCCAATAAGAGAAAAATTCGGTCACTTGCTTTTGAGAAAAGAATTATTGTGCCGTCTCTCAATTATTTTCTCTCCTACGCAAAATATCTTTCATATTTTCTAGTGAAAATTGGAAGAGGAACACACTATCTAGTCGTGGACTTGATAGGATGATTTCTTGAAGAAAGTTCGAAGGGAATCAACAAGAGCTAATCCGTTTATACCGGATTAGTTGGAGTCCAGTGATTTAATTCACAAAGGTATAATTTTCTGAACATCCTATGTATATTTAATTCGTGAAAACCATACGAGTGTCCAAAAGTTATTTTGTTTTCAAAATAAAATAAAAATTTTAAAACTTCCGCTGCGTTTGAGCACGTAGAAAACCGAGATCCAACACTTCCAGAATAAAGTAACAATGTATATGAATATTTGAATAAAACTATTTATTTTACAATATAGGGAAAAAAAAAAGTATAATATCTCACAATTATTGCTACGTTTGCAACAAACTTTTGACATTGCTACATTTGCGATATTGATATTGAAAGGGGGTCGGTTACGGTGGCCGGATGCATAACGGAAGTTTCAAAAATTGTTTTTCAACAAGTAAAAACCGAGCACCCACTAGTAGTGTAGCAAATAACATAACACAAAAATATGTCATACATAGTGTGTTTAGAGAAATATACCTATCAATCTTAAAAGATTTATTGTGGCTCCAACTTAGTTGTCAAACAACTAAGCTCTTCAAGTGATGACAATCTACAAGCCTCTTTTGAGCACTCCTTGCTCAAAATAAAGCCCACCACCAACAAGCTAGTTCCCCTCTAATTTTGCACTAGAAAAATTAAAAGATTTTTCTTTGAGAAGTGTTTTCTTTCCTCAACAATTGAAGAAGAAAATTGAGAGAATTTTTTGTGCTAAAATTTCGGCCAAGTGCTTGTGGGAGGAGAGAAGGATTATTTTTCTTGATGTATGAAAAAGTTAAAACGAAAAAGTTGCATGTGCATGCCATTAACTCAAAAGTTGTCTCCAACCTTTCATCTCCCAATCATGTAATTCTATTTGGACTCGTAACAATTACAAGGCCCATGAACTTTTATTTAAATGTCTCAAACACATATGAGACCATTTAAACTTTATTTGATTTTACTCAACCCCACTAGTTTAATAATTATTTCTAATTGGGCACTACAAGGCCTAATGTTGTTTAATTAATTCAACACTTGAATTAATTTAATTATTTGGACTCTACTAGGTCCACTAGTGTTTAATTAATTCAACACTTGAATTAATTTAATTTAGTCCATAATAATGTTTATGAAAATCAAAATTTACATTCTATGAAACCTCTTTCATAATTACCACCAACACTCTGATCAGAGATTTCATACTATATACACATCGGATATCTATACCCGAAGGTAAGCGGTGAATCCCCGACTACAATGCATCAACTCCTATATGTTTCGACAGAACACCCAACCTTGCCACCTGATGACCCCATAAGAGTCGGTAAACAAATCAAGGTGCAACGCTAGCATATAGAGTCTCAATGTTGTCCCGGGTCATAAGAACTAATGGTATACAACCATAAACTAGGACGTTTCCACTCGATAAGTGAGAACCACTTGAAAAGTCCTTTATGAAGGTTTGTTCAGTGCACTCTACTAAGAGCACCTATCTGCATGCTCGGACATCACAATGTCCCTTACCAATGAAACATGATACTCACATCGCAGATACAAGTCTTAAAATCGAGCGGCCTATATCCTTCTTAGCGGCGGCTGAATCGACTAGGAACTGTTTAGAATATACAGTATTTCAAATATGAGTTTCATGATACTCATCATATGAGCATATCATATTCTTTCTACTATTTGTATATTCAAAGAATTTATCTATGCAACTAGCATGGCTATACAGATAAAGATGTGCCAAAACAATAATTTCAAATATTATTAAAACAAAGATTGTTTATACATAGAGTTTCATTACGAACACTCGGCCAACACTTGTCTCGACGGACACCTACTCTAACAGATATTACATAATATAATATTATCTCACCCACTTTTTGAGATTTTCTAAACTATGGGTTGGGAGGGCTCAAACATGAGCCGGTTACAGGGAAAGCGTGTTAAACTACTTAAGCCAAAGGTCGGTCTCATATCTTACCCACTTAATAATGATAAGTTTGATATTGTTACATCTGCAATAAGAATTCCGGAAACAATATAGAATTTTGTTGAATTCGGTTAGGAATAAAAATTGAGCATAGAAAACAAGAATCAACATAAAGAAGGAAATAAACATTTTTTTTTGGGAAAAAAGCATAATAAAACAGTAAAGGCATGAATGAAAAAATAATAGATGTAATTTTGAATCTTACCTGATGTTTCACTGTAGGAGAAGAATTCCATAAATTGGATAGTTTAATATTTGAATCTTTGTTTTGGAATTTGATGTAGTAGTCATCCTACTGTAGTAATTCTTGGTAATTAGCAAGAGGGTAGGAAGATCTCCACTCAACACTGAATGAATGAAATGAGTGGAGATCTTCCTTTTTTTCACAAAGTAAGATTTTCAAGTTGATGAAGAAAGACATTCATGAGCACGGGTGAAACGGTCCCGTTGGTTTGCATCTAGTAAGAATTGAACATACAAATTCACATTAAGGGCTATAGCTCAGTTGGTATAGCAACTTAATTTAAACGTGCGCCAAGAACAATCGAGAAGAGAGAGAGAAAAATATAATTTAAAATGAATAAAATATATGAATGTAAACGGTAAAATGGAATGTTAATTGTATTTGAAATGTAAAATTTGAAATAATGTGGATGCAAGCAAATGAAGATAACGATGGGAAAGGGTAATTGGATGTAGTAGTTAGAGTAAAAATCTGAAGAGATATGTACAAATATGTAACTAAGATTTAAAATTAAATCGTTAAAATAAAATATAAAATTATCCATGATTTAAAATTTAAATCATTCGTTAAATTGATTAAGAAAAAAATCGGAAGAGATGAGAATAAATATGGGAAATAAAATCAAAAGTGCACATGTGGTTTAAAATTTAAAACAATGGTGATGAAAACAAATAATTCTCAATAAATGAAAGTGAAGGGAAATAATATCTCCAAGTTTAAATGATATATTGATTTAAATTATTTCCCCAATATACTTTTCCTTGTTGATTTGATTGAGTAAATATTTAATATGATTTTACCTTTCTTAGATAACAAGACATTAATTCAAATATATTCGAAGATTTGTTATTTGTGATAGAAGATTGATGAGATATAGTATTAGTGTTTAAAAAGAGTTTATTCCTATTAAAACTCTTACCTTCCTTGTGGTTTAGGTTTTCTTGTGGAGATAAAAATCTACATCTATAAATAAGAGATCAAGGACATCATTGAAGCTGTCTCTCATCTCGATCACAAAAACACGCAATTTGCACATTGAAGATTTCAGAG
>NC_133317.1:9485555-9643647 GCF_012295235.1 Primulina huaijiensis | reverse complement strand
GTGTGTCTAGTCAAACAGTCATGTAGTTGATAGTAGATAGAGACATTATAGGTTATTGTCTTACTTGAGTTGTATGTGTGTATTTATTATACTGTTTCTGCTGCATTGACGTAGATAGTGTGGTGATTGCACTATTTTGTCGTATATGCATTATCTTATTACGTAGTTGAAAAGAAAATTTTTATGCATATGACGTTACACGTTGTATGATTACGTGGCGAGGTTTGGGGCGCCACATTGGTGGTATCAGAGCATATGTTAGATGTCTGGGATGGTTAGGAGTTGGGTTTGTGATGAGGGAGTTGGATGACGATATTATCTGCGTGTGTCTGTGCATTTGACTTGTTATTGATGATTTCTCGATATGATTGATTGTTCTTTAGTTGCGTGTACTTTCGTGCAAAAGGTGTGATTATTCATACTGGATTGTACTCGTTAACGGTTATGAGTAACAATTTGATTTCGAGTGATGGCAGCTAGAGAACAGGTACATCCACGCGAGGAAACAGACGAGGTTGACAGTGGGTTTGGACAGATGAATCCATTGCCACCTCTTCCTATGGTACATGCACCTGCACCTGCAGATCAGCCTTTATTGCCTGGTGAGTTGACTTTGGCACAGTTTAGTAGTTATCTTCCGCCGAGATTCGATAGCTCTGAGACTGGCAAGCGAGCAGAGGAGTGGATTGAGAGGATAGAGCAGATATTTGTGACTGCACCGTGTGCTAGATCTGCTTGGTTACGATTGGCTACATTTCAGCTTTCGCGGAATGTATTATTGTGGTGGCAGAAGACTGAGTCCGGATTGAGAGCTCAATGCCGTACTGTTGATTGGGATGTGTTTAGGACTCGTTTTCTTGATAAATATTTTTCTATAGCAGCCAGACAGAAGAAAGAGATAGAATTCGAGGATTTGAGACATGGCAGTATGTCTGTTGCTGAGTATGAGTCTTNGATGGTTAGGAGTTGGGTTTGTGATGAGGGAGTTGGATGACGATATTATCTGCGTGTGTCTGTGCATTTGACTTGTTATTGATGATTTCTCGATATGATTGATTGTTCTTTAGTTGCGTGTACTTTCGTGCAAAAGGTGTGATGATGATTACTGGATTGTACTCGTTAACTGTTATGAGTAACAATTTGATTTCCAGTGATGGCAGCTAGAGAACAGGTACATCCACGCGAGGAAACAGACGAGGTTGACAGTGGGTTTGGACAGATGAATCCATTGCCACCTCTTCCTATGGTACATGCACCTGCACCTGCAGATCAGCCTTTATTGCCTGGTGAGTTGACTTTGGCACAGTTTAGTAGTTATCTTCCGCCGAGATTCGATAGCTCTGAGACTGGCAAGCGAGCAGAGGAGTGGATTGAGAGGATAGAGCAGATATTTGTGACTGCACCGTGTGCTAGATCTGCTTGGTTACGATTGGCTACATTTCAGCTTTCGCGGAATGTATTATTGTGGTGGCAGAAGACTGAGTCCGGATTGAGAGCTCAATGCCGTACTGTTGATTGGGATGTGTTTAGGACTCGTTTTCTTGATAAATATTTTTCTATAGCAGCCAGACAGAAGAAAGAGATAGAATTCGAGGATTTGAGACATGGCAGTATGTCTGTTGCTGAGTATGAGTCTTGGTATTCTGCATTGCTGAAATATGTGCCACATGTTGCTACGAATGTTCATGCTAAGATGAGGCACTTCTTGAAAGGGTTGAAGTTAGAGTTATTTGATCGTGTGCAATCGAACAACCCAGTATCATTTGAGGATGCAGTGACGAGAGCTGAGATGACTGAGTTGGTGATGCAGGAGTATAGGGCTCAGGGACGATTATCAAAGCCGACTAGGGAGTCATTGCGGCCACAGGGACAGTCTTTTAAATATTAGAAGGGTTCATCTTCTTCTTCAGCATCATCTGGGAAGCGCCGATTTGATTCACGACGTGTTGAGAGTCGTGGGAGCAGTTCTCAGTTTGTTAAGGGGCAGAGAGGGGAGTCCAGAGCAGTGAGATGTTTTCGTTGTGGGGGACCTCATCTGATCAGAAGGTGTACGCAGACCGAGATCACCTGTTTTGAGTGTGGCGGTGTTGGCCATATAGCGAGACAGTGTCCTAGCCGTGAAGGACAGCGAGAGCCTAAGAGTGATAGAGGTAGTTCCTCAGAGAGAGGAGGACGACAACCTCAGCAGTTTACATCATGACCTTCTGGAGGACAGCCACGTATGCAGGGAGCTGGTCCGCCTCAGGCACATGTGTATGCTTTGACACGAGAGCAGGCAGAGGAGGCATGAGAGGAGATGATAGCGGGTAAGTGTTATTTGTGTTCTTATCCTGCTTCTATTCTTGTTGATACAGGTGTCTCGCATACATTTATATCGAAGAGGTTTGTGGTTGAGCATCATATGCGCTCGTCTCCATTGTCTATGCCTCTTTCTGTTTCGACACCCTCTGGAGTTGATATATCAGTTGTATCGATGATATCAGATGGTATTATTTCTTATGAGGGCTATGAGCTGAGATCTGATATGATTATTCTAGAGATGATTGATTTTGATTGTATTGTGGGAATTAATGTGTTGAGGAGATATTGTGCGACTGCTGATTGTTATCAGCGGGTAGTATATTTTTACACCGATGAGAAAGAGCGTTGGACATTTTATGGGAAGGGTTCTCGTCCCCGTGTTCCGTTGGTATCTGCTATCCGGATGTCTCGGTTATTGGAGCATAGACATGAGGGTTATCTTATTTATGCTGTAGATGTGACAGAGAAGAAGAAGGACGTGGGAATAGAGGAGATATCTGTAGTTACTGAGTTTGCTGATGTATTTCGTGATGAGATTCCAGGCTTCCCACCAGTCCGTGAGGTGGAGTTTGGGATTGAATTGATGCCAGGTACTTCTCCTATTTCTCGTGCTCCTTACAGAATGGCACCAGCAGAGTTGAGAGAGTTGAAAGCCCAGTTACAGGACTTGCTGGACAAGGGATACATTCGTCCTAGTGTATCGCCTTGGGGTGCACCAGTCTTATTTGTAAGAAAGAAAGATGGAACGATGAGGCTTTGTATTGACTACCGACAGCTGAATAAGGTGACGATTAAGAATAAATATCCCATTCCTCGTATTGATGATTTGTTTGATCAGTTGCAGGGAACCTCAGTATATTTGAAGATTGATTTGATGTCAGGATATCATCAGATACGAGTTAGAGAGGAGGATGTTCAGAAGACAACATTCAGGACCAGATATGGGCATTATGAGTTTTTGGTTATGCCGTTTGGGTTGACGAATGCTCCAGCTGTGTTCATGAGTTTTATGAATAGGATATTTCAGCCTTATCTCGATCGATTTGTTATTGTGTTTATTGATATATTCCAGGAGTGAGGCTGAGCATGTTGGGCATTTGCGTTCAGTATTACAGGTACTGCGAGATAGACAGTTGTATGCCAAACTCAGTAAGTGTGAGTTTTGGTTGGATCGAGTAGTCTTCTTGGGTCATGTTATATCGAGAGATGGGATTTCTGTTGATCCAACGAAGGTCGAAGCCGTGTTACAGTGGTCTGCACCTACATCTGTACCAGAGATCCGTAGTTTCTTGGGTTTAGCAGGTTATTATCGTCGATTTATCGAGTGATTTTCAAAGATTGCTAGACCTTTGACACAGTTGACTCAGAAAGGTGTGCGATTTCAGTGGTCTGAAGCATGTGAGAGGAGTTTTCAGGAGTTGAAGCACCGACTGACGACTGCACCGGTGTTATCAATCCCTATAGAAAACGAGAGGTTTGTTGTTTATACTGATGCATCATTACATGGTTTGGGATGTGTTTTGATGCAGGATCGACATGTTGTGGCATATGCCTCGAGACAGCTGAAACCACACGAAACAAGGTACCCTGTGCATGACTTGGAGTTGGCCGCCATTCCTTGAAGATATGGAGACACTATTTATATGGTACCTCGTTTACGATTTATACGGATCATAAGAGTTTAAGATTTTTGTTTACTCAGATAGAGTTGAATATGAGGCAGAGACGATGGTTAGATTTGTTGAAAGATTATGATTGTGAGATTGAGTATCATCCTGGTCGAGCTAATCTTACTGCTGATGCATTGAGTCGTAAAGTTAGCTGTACTGCAGATGATGTGGGTCGTTTATCAGCTATGATGATGTCTTGTTGTTCTTTGGGATATGATTTTGATATTTCGACGACTCCTATCCAGGTATCTACCTTATTAACTGAACCTGATATATATGGTTGTATTCGTGACGCACAAATGATAGATGAGAGAGTTCAGCGATGGAAGGAGTTGGTTTCTCGGAAACAAGATACTTGTTTTAGAGTGGCTGATGATGGCAGTTTGAGGATGAAGGATAGATGGGTAGTTCCTATACACCTGAGTTGCGCCAGGGCCTGTTGCAACGTGCACATTGTAGTCGTTATTCTATCCACCCTGGTGGTAAGAAGATGTATAAGGATCTACGCTCTCAATTTTGGTGGAAGGGAATGAAACGTGATGTGATTGATTTTGTACGCCGATGTCTCAATTGTCAACAGATCAAAGCCGAGAGGAGAAGGCCAGGAGGTGAATTGAGGAGTTTAGAAGTACCGACTTGGAAATGGGAGCACATATCGATGGATTTTGTGACACATTTGCCAAGAAGCACTGGGACTATTGATGCTATTTGGGTGATTGTTGATCGATTGACGAAAGTTGCACATTTTATACCCTATAGCATGAATAGTATGTATTTGATGATGACACAGTTGTATATACGAGAGATCGTACGGTTGCATGAGATTCCAGTGTCTATTATATCTGATAGAGATCCTCGATTTACTTCTCATTTTTGGGAAGGATTGCAGACTGCGATGGGGACAGAGTTGAGACTGAGTACGGTTTATCATCCCCAGACAGATGGTCAGACTGAGCGTACTATTCAGACGCTGGAGGATATGTTGCGTGCTTATGTTATGGATTTTAAATCTGTTTGGCATTTATCTATTCCATTGGTGGAGTTTGCGTATAACAATACTTATCAGAGTAGTATTCAGATGGCTCCATTTGAAGCATTGTATGGGAGACGTTGTAGATCTCCTTTATACTGGGATGATGTTGATCGAGCTGTAGTCACAGGTCCTGAGATGATTCTTGAGATGGAACAAAAAGTAAAGTTGATACAGCAGCGATTAAAAGCAGCTCAAGATAGACAGGGCGCCTATGCCAATAAAAGACGAAGACCCTTAGAGTTTCAGCACGGCGATCGAGTATTTTTGAAAGTTTCTCCTTTTCGTGGCACAGTGCGATTTGGTATGAAAGGAAAGTTGGCATCGAGATATGTTGGCATATATGAGATATTGCAACGGATAGGTACTTTAGCTTATCGATTGGCTCTACCTCCATCTTTATCTAGTATTCATGATGTGTTTCATGTGTCGATGTTGCGGAAGTATGAGCCAGATCCTTCACATGTGTTGGATATTTCTGATGTTCAGTTAGATCCTGACGTTTCTTATGTTGAGAGACCAGTTTGTATTTTGGATCGATCTGAACGGAAGCTTCGTAGTAAACTTATACCGATGGTGAAGGTTCAGTGGGAGCATAGAGGTGTCGAAGAGGCCACTTGGAAGACAGAGCGGCATATGAGGGAGCTCTACCCCTACTTATTCTGATGGTATGAGGTATCTTTATTTATGCATGTTATTACTGTTGTTAATTAATTTCGGGGTCGAAATTCATTTAAAGGGGGTAGAAATGTAATGCCTGAAGTGAATATCACAAGTTGTTGATTTAGTAATATGATATTACTAAATAATTAAAGATTTTTAAATACTGAAATATGATATATGTTGGTCATATGAAGTCCAAATGATTTGAAATTTGGATATAACGTAGAAAAATGAAAGATATAAAAANAATCTGATACGTGGCATTGTTTTACCAAATGTTTCCTTAGTGGCTTTCGCACACATGGAGATTATTGGTTTTCAGCCTATATACCATATTCAAATTACTGAATTAATAAAAGGAGGTATTTAATTTTCAGAATAAGAATGAATATAAGGTTCATATATGGTAATTTTACAAAACATAAAAGGAATTACAAAAATATACCAGAGAAATTAAACAACAGAGGATTTCCCGAAGACAACTTCAGAAACATAAATTCATAAAAAAATCACCCATAAACGCCT
Organism: Primulina huaijiensis; assembly: GCF_012295235.1. Lineage (NCBI taxonomy): Eukaryota > Viridiplantae > Streptophyta > Magnoliopsida > Lamiales > Gesneriaceae > Primulina > Primulina huaijiensis. Next base: position 9,637,458 of record NC_133317.1, on the reverse strand, counting down.
TAAACGCCATCTCTCGGCTAAGTAGGTTAAAGGGCTACAGCATGAATTTATGCCTCTTAATTAACTTCGAACCTTGTGTTTACTATTTCCTGGTTCGTCTTCCAACCTTATGTTCAACCAATAACCCTTATATTACATCAAATTCCAAAATTTAAATGAAATCTTTATCATTTCAATTTAATCCCAAGTTACAAATAAATAAAGATCATGGTTTAGTAATGGAATGATTTAACACAAATGTTTTAGCCTGTCATTCAGGCTGATATACTAAAATATAAAAATTAAAACTGTAAAATAAAAACAGTAAACTTACAGAATTGTAACCAGAAGAATAAACTTTTATACAAAAGGTTGAAGCTTTTATTAAGAAGTGTTGTTTACAAGAGAGGAATAGAGGGGAGCAAACTCGACCGTGTCCTCCTAAGAACACAGACCTAACCTATATATAGATGAAATAGCCGGACATCAACCCCGGATTTCAACTAAAAATATAAACAGTATATTGCTTTATTAAAGCAAACAGTAACATGGTTACAAAAGTCAAAAAGTGAATAGTGAGATTCCACTAACTAGTGAGATTCCACCAACTTGTGCTTTTCCACCGGCTGTCTTGATATACCACTTGCATAAAATATTAAAGATGTCCTAATCATCTTTAATATTATCTTTTAATGTATTTTTTAGATTTTCAAAAATATCATTGATCTGAGAAAATTGAGGAATATCATCCTCTGGATCTTGAGCATCTTGCATATGCATTAAATGAATAAACTGATTCTCACTTGATTCGGATGTCATAGACTTGTCAGATTTTGAATCAGAACATCCAATATTTTTGTAGAGATCTTTCTTCATCTCTTCAATGTAGATTTCTACCATTTTCTCTTTGGAGTAAATTTCTGAATATTTTTGAGTCAAAATTTTAAATGGACTCATTGCATCTTTTTCTTTTTCTTGTTGATGCTGTAAATCTTTCTGGTATGCAGAAATTTTTCCTTCCATTTGATGAAGAGTTTCTGAGCCATAAAGCTGTCCAGTTGCTGGATCTTCTCTTAAAAGTTTATCCCAAAATTTAGTAGAGCTAACTCTCCAAGGCAAGGGATACCTTCATCAGTATAACCAAATTCTGGCTGCCATCTCCAGATCCATGGGATTCCAAATTCCATGAAGAATAGACATAGAGTCTTCCCATCAATCCAATGTTCAGAGAAGGATTTTTTAATGCTTGGTGAAACATTTAACCAAGTATTCATTGGTTTTATAAAAACCTCGGGCAAAATTTTTGCTGATGGACCAAAAATCTTCCACCATATGAAGAACCAATTTGGAACATGATAATAGAAAACATTTTCGCAAATTTTCAGAAACCATGTATGTTTCTTTTTCTCATTTTCATAAAATAGAGTTTTATTAAAACTCTCTACATAATCCCAAAAATTAAATTTGAAACTCATTTTATGAGTATCAGAATAAAATTCTTTTTCAATTAATGGAGATATACCCCATTCTTCAATAGATATTATCTTTTTGATAATAAACTTGGAGAAGTTATAACTTCCTTTTTGCTGAGTATTACTGAAAAAGTGAGTTATATCAACACTTTTTGTAGATAACAGAAGATTTTCATAAAATCCTCTTTGTTTATAAGAACCAAATACATATGATGTATTTGTTAAATATCTCTCCATGATAGTCCACGGAGTCTTTTCCCATTGGATATCCTTTTCTTCTATTAGAAGAATTAATTCACGATGTTTGGTCTCTGTATATAGAGCCGAATCATTATCATCTTCTTTAATGATATTAGCATATGATGCTGAAGATTGAGAATCTGCATTAGAAATTCTTGAAACTCATTATATAACTCATTATTTTGCTCAGTATTACTGGCTGATGAACTAGATAAGTTCTGGGCTATTAGCCTCTGCTTGCCATGCTGTGCTATTATATTAGGGGTTTTGCCCCTACCACCTCGCCCTCTATAAGAGGACTCTTCTCTACCTCGAGAATACATATCTGTAAAGAAAGACATTAAGATAAATATTCACGAGTTAAGAAATCAGGTAGGTGATTATCTTCACCTTTTTTGTAAATAATTTCAAAATCAAAAGGTGCAAAATGAGCCTGCCATCTTGCAAACATTTTCTTAGACACATCATGTTTAAAATCTTTATTAAACATATATTTTGCAGATTTACAATCAGTTTTTATAATAAACTTTTGATTATATAAATCATCATGAAATTTTAAAATACATCTAACAATGGATAAGATTTCTTTTGCCACTGTAGAATAATTCTTTTGGGCATTATTCCATTTCCCAGAATAAAAACGAATCAGATATTCTTGTTTAGTTTGGGGAGTTTTTTGTTTCAAAATTCCACCAAAACCTATATCAGAAGCATCTGTTTCAACAATTTTATTCCATTGGGGATTTGCTAACATAAGACAAGGAAGATTTTTAACCTTTTCTTTTATAATCTGAACAGCCTTAGTATGCTGATCTGTCCAGGGTAAAGGGTTTTTCTTAAGTCTATCATATAGGATAGCAGAATCTTTAGTAAGATTTTGAATATAAGGAGAAATATAATTTAAACTTCCTAAAAATCTTTGTAACTGAGTTTTATCAGTTATAATATCAGGAAATTTTGATCCAAACTCAATACTTCTTTGGATATGAATAATTTTCCCTTTTTCAATCATATGGCCTAAAAATCTAATATTAGTTTGAAACAAAATCATTTTAGATTTTGAAATAACAAGACCATTTTGTATAACAATATGTTTAAACATTTCTAAATGTTTAAAATGAGATTCAATATTATTAGAAAATACCAAAATGTCATCAATATAAACAATTATAAAATTGCTATACTGATAAAAAATATCATTCATAATTTGTTGAAATTCTGAAGGGGCATTTTTAAGTCCAAATGGCATTACTGTCCATTAATAATGTCCTATAGGAACATTAAAAGCAGTTTTATATCTATCAGATTCTTGTATTTGAATCTGCCAAAATCCTGATTTTAAATCAAATTTTGAAAATATGATTGCATTGACTAATCTATCTAATAAATCTTTTTTATTAGGAATAGGATGCCTAATCCATTTAAAACCTTATTTAAGGGTTTATAGTTTATTATTAATCTAGGTACACCTCTTTCTTGCTCAGAATGTTTATTAACATAAAAAGCAGTACATGACCAAGGAGATTGAGAAGGTGTTATTAAACCTTTTTCTAATAAAGAATGTATTTCCTTTTTACATAATCCAAAATATTCAGAATTCATTTGACAAGGACGAGCCTTGGTAGGAATATTTATTTCCTTAAAATTAAAATCTTCTTCATATGGAAGAGAGATTATATGTTTCTTTCTATTCCAAAAAGCATTTGGAAGATCATTACATATCTCTAATGAAAATTGATTATAAATAAATTTAATCTTATCCTGTAATTTAGGATTCTTTAATATATCATCTATAGTTAGAATTTTAATTTCTTCTTTTAAAGAATTAATTTGAAAAGTTTTCTATCAATCTTTTCTTGTAATTCATTAAGAATTCTATGAACATGTTTAGTTATAAACTGAAAAGAAATAGGATTACCTTTATAAGTTCCTATTATACCTGTTTCATAAACATGCTTTAAAGGATATATTTGATAAATAAAAGGTAAACCAAGTATTAATTGGCTAGAAATATCTTTTGCTAATAAAAAACTGGTTTGAATACAGTTTTTATCTTTGCAAATATAAGCTTTAGGTAATTTATAATTTATTTCTAAAGGTTCTCCTCCTGCATGAGAGAGAGAATGAGTAGTTTTATGAAAATATTTTGTAGGAATTAATCCTTCCTGTATAACATTCAAATCTGCACCACTGTCTATCATAGCAATGAAATTCTTTTTATAAGAATTATCAATTAACAAAGTAATATTTGTATATCATTTTTGAGATATGATCATACTCAAAACAGATAAATGATTATCATCATTAAATGAAATATTTTGATTATTATCAATAATGTCAGATTCTTCTTTGTTATTTTCAATAACAGAGATACGATAACTTAAATGAGTATTATTTTGATGTAAAATTTTTATTTGTTCTTTAAGATTATTAATCTCTTTTACCAAATCTTGTATAGTAACAGGATTCTGTTTACTATATTTTTGTTGTAAAATATTTTTTACTTCTTTCATAGAATAAGCTTGTTCTTGTTTAAAAATTATATTATTTTCATTACTTGTTGAAGCAGTGTTTTCCATTTGATCTATTATAGTAGATTTGAGTATTGGATCCTTAATCATTTTAAGGAATTCTAAAAGATTATTATTAGTTAGAACATTAATATTTAAATCTTTAAATTGAGACATAAGTTTATAAAACTCATCATTTTTTATTATCAGTATCACTTAAATGATTGATACAAGATTCTCCTTGTATACAATTAGTACATTCTTCTTGATATGAAGAACTGTAATTATTTTCTAAAATTTCTTATGAATTATAAGATTCTAAACTATTATCAGATTCACTATCTGAATTCTGATTAGAATCCATTATTATTTTATTGATTTTATCTTTAAGATTTTCATCAATATCTAAATTATTAATTTTGTTTTTAGCCCAACATTGATTAGCATAATGTCATGGCTTTTTACATTTTCTACAAATAATTATTTTATTTTTAGCTTTATAATTTTCAGTTTTCCGTAATTCACGGCTTTCTTTTCTTTTCTTCTTTCTATCTTTTTGTCTATCAGGCAAATGTCTTTTCTTCCTATAAGGTCTTTCGTCTTTATCTATTATTTTCTTTTTACCTTTATTAGGTATATCCATACCAAATTGATCACAAAATTTACCTAATTGTTTTCTTTCAAGTAAATTCTGTCTTTTAATCTGATTATTTAATTTTAATTCATTACAGAGAGCTAAACCCTCTTGGATACAAATACTTATTAATTTGCCATAAGTATAACTATCATAAGAAATATTTATATCATCCTTTCTTAAAACTTTTCTAATTCTTTCTGCAAAGAGAAAGGTTAAACCATCTATGAATTTGGTTTTCCAAAGACTATTATTATAGTCTGGTATTTCATAAATTCGAGATAAAAAAGTATCTTTATACCATCTAAAATCAGTAAGTGTTTTACATTTTAGATTACTTAATAAAGTACGAATTTGTTCACTATTATCAGTGTATCTACCAGTAAAATGTTCAATCATTGTTGTTATTAATGAATAAACAACATTCTCTACTTGAATATTATCTTCAATTTTTATTGAATTGAAAATATCATTTTTCTGGAATTGATTTAAATAATTATCCCACCAACCTTTAAGTTGGCCCGTGAATCCTGTTATAATCATTCTAGCAATATTTAAAGGTTGGTGGGATAATTATTTAAATCCTGTTATAATCATTCTAGCAATATTTTTTTTCAGTATTACCTGAATTTTTACACACAGTACTATACATAAGCATTCTGTGAGCTGTATTATAAATTTGTTTATCACTAACTCCATCAATATTCCATTCATATATACTTTTCTCATTATAACTATTAGAGAAAATACATTCTTGTTCTTCAACAAGAACATCCATGGGACTAGGTCTATCATAATAATATTTAGTTTGGGTAGGTTTATCTGCCCATTTTATTTTATTAATTTCTTCATCAGAAAAATTAACAATCTCTTCATTAAGAGTATTTAAATTAAGATTTTTAAATTTTTCTTCTAATAATTTTTCTAAATCAGAAACAGAAGATTTAAATTTAAAATCTTTAATTTCTGGAGGGGAATAGAAGAACTGTCAATAGAAACAATATTAGTTTCTGGTTCTTGTATATGAACATCTGGTTTAATTTTATTAATAGCTAAAATAAATATAATATTTATAAAAAAAGATAAATGTGAAAATTTTGAACGGTGATGAATCTCATTTCACAGAGAGATGAACAAAAACGTGAGGTGAGAAAGAGAAATAGAGTTTCGATTTTTCTTTTCGATCTTGCGACTTACCGGTTTATCCAATCGACGAACCGACTTCAGTTCTGGAATCGTTGACACGAGGTCTTCGATTTGAGGTATAAATTTTATAGTTTTGGTGATGTTTGAAATTCGTCGATTTTTGGAATAAATTTGATAAACTGTTAAATCATACTGAAATTGAAGATTGTTAAATAGTGTATGATCTTAACGAAGTAGAGAAGATTATTGTGTTGTTGTTTTGAATTATTCCCAATTTATTATAATTAGGGATTTTTAATCGTTGGATTGAGATTAGAGAGTTGTTTGTCAGTTGTTATTAATTCTGATTATATATTCGGATTCTACGAAGTATAGGCTACACGTTGATATAAAGTTTTCGCAATTTGACGGATTTTGTAAAATAGCCTATTATTTGAAGTTAAGTTAATTAGTGTGTATTTGATGGTAGTATTGTGAATTAAATACACTAGAATATTAAATTGATGAACGATAAGATTTAATAATCGAGTTTATATGTTTTAAATAAATTATTGTTGGGCTATTTGATGTTGTATATTGAAGATGTTATGATTGTATTGATACAATGATAATGATCTGATAATTGTTGTTGAATTATTTAGATACAACACAAGCATCGGGATCAAAGAAATAGCCAGATTATATATATACTCGATTATCAGGTACGTATTGACATACAAGCATATGTTGTTATTGTTTAGTATTGATGAATACTATTGCGTTGAACGATGATAATCACTGGTATTTGGTGATTTGATATTATATCTGTTGTTTATTATCGTTGAGATTGTTGGCTGTCGTTTGTTGGGACACGTCACGTTGATGTTGTTTGTTCGACGATATTGCTGTCGCCGGTGTTGGGGGCGACGAATCGTCGATGTTATTCGTTCAACGATATTGCTGTCACCGGAGTACGGGTGCGACGTATCGTTGATGTTATTCGTTCGACGATATTGCTCGATGTTGTTACAGTAGTATGGGAGTGATGACGTTGATATCGTTGGTGGTTTGATTGTCCAGAGACAGCAAAGGGAGTATTTCTGTTATCATTCCAGTTATATTTTATATTGTTGATAATATAATTGTTATGTATTACGATGATGATTGTTGTGTATGCTCACCCTTTGGGGGCTGTTTCTGTTGGACAGGTTACAGGACTTTGCTGTGAGACAGGATCGTGGTGAAGGACTAGGTGTGTCTAGTCAAACAGTCCTGTAGTTGATAGTAGATAGAGACATTATATGTTATTGTCTTACATGAGTTGTATGTGTGTATTTATTATACTGTTTCTGCTGCATTGACATAGATAGTGTGGTGATTGCACTATTTTGTCGTAGATGCATTATCTTATTACGTAGTTGAAAAGAAAATTTTTATGCATACGACGTCACATGTTGTATGATTACGTGGCGAGGTTTGGGGCGCCACAGGCTTCTAGGCGGAGGGAACATTGATGAACCGATCTTTCACCGGAAGGAGAGGGATTCCGAGACTGTTCAATGTAATGGACTGTACAGGTGAAGAGGGCTTAAAAGATTTGATATGTACTACTCATACCACGAAGGTACATCTTTTTTTCGGTATCTCATCACATAAGAACTCCAAAGTTAAGCGTGCTTGACTTGGGGCAATTCTGGGATGGGTGACCTCGTGGGAAGTTTCCTAGGGTGCGTGTGAGTGAGGACATAAGCACGCTGGAAAGGCTCGTCTTGGTACAGTGAGGACAGTCGTCGAATCTGGGGCGTTATAGATTCAGACTTTGACTTTTGAATATGATTTGTAGATCTTCGTCTTATTTTTTCAACGCATACTGAATCACTTCATTTCAATAACCGAGCTGAGAGATATGACCAAAATACCGCAACTGCTCAAACCCAACTGATTGATGTTTTCGTCTGATCAGTTCGGTAATTCAGCGATCAGTTAGACAATGATAACATCCGATTTTGCACAACGGACGTGAAATACGATTTGTTCCAAATCGAGTTTTCTGTTTAGTTCAGTTGGCGGATTGTCATTTGGATCATCCAGTTGGGAGATATCATCAAAATACAGAAGCTCGCCAGAAATTCAGTTTTTGCATAATTTAGTTTCAGCTTGCTTCTTGTGTTAACAACTTCACACTTGAGTAAATATGTTAGAAACACAATAACAAGTTTCGTTAACATCAAAATCAAGATTGCGAAATTTAAAAGGTCCAACAATCTCGCCTTTTTTGATGATCACAAAACTTGGATAAACAATAAACTCAACTAACATATTTATCCCCTTTTTGTGTGAATCAAAAAGTCATATTTTCAAAACATTTGAAGCACAAAATTTTCTCCCTCTCAATATTTAAAAATAATAACTCCATTAAAATTTTAATGAGTTTTCCCCCTATATTTTTGAAATTTTAAAAATTATAAAAGAAGATGGATAACTAACCAATTTTCTACCGCAGCACATATGTTGTGCCTTCAAAGAATAAACTGTATTTTCTCGAGCCTAACTAGGCTGAAAATTTTATACCGCTGTAAACCTCTACGAGTATAGTTTACAACGCAAAAATCGGTTCGTCATTTGGACACTCGAACAAGGAGATACGCCATTTTTCCTACAGTCGCTACAAGCTGCACGGAAATTCAGTTTTGCATATAAATGTTTAAAAAAAATGAAAATTTTGAATTTTGAACATCAAAATCAGTTTCAATGTTCTTTCAAGAACAACCCGCTCTGTTACCACTTGTTAGGATCTGTTTAGGGGAAAATAGTTGAGCTACAATAGCTCGGTTCATGAAATATTGAACACCAATGAACTAAATCGAGTTTGATATGAAATCAAGCGGAAAACACTCGAAATAATCCTTCGTAGAAAGCAATTAAATATTTTGTAAAGCATTTAAAATATATGCAAGTTGAATGAGTAAAACTATTTTAGTTGAAGCATTTTATCAAACACTTGGTATGCAATATTTTGGTATTTAAAGAACACATAAAATGCTTCAACAATGCATCTTTAAAACTATGAAAATGATAATTAAATACAATAAACAAATAGATACGAATTTGTTTATGAATGTTTGGAAACTTCAAATGCTCCTACGTCACCCCTTCTTCCCCTTGGGAAGGATTCACTTGAAAACTTTGATTTATACAACTCTTTGTACAAACCCATTCAGCTAGGACTTACCCACTGCTTAAACTGAACTCCTAGCACTCAAGATTTTAGGCAGCACCTCACAATCAGCATATTGTTTAATGTCTCATATGCAAAGACTACATACACAAGTTTATTGTCTTTGTCCAAGACTCACTCAACTAATCTTTGAAGTTCAACTCTCTTGTATATGTGTGACTGATTGTTTGTGAAGAATTTATCATTTACAGTGTACATCTCAAGTATCCTCACACAAGGGCTTGTGCTCTCAACTAGCTGATTTTTTCATGCTAACTGTCCATGTTTTGAATTATCTTCAAAAGCTCTTGTTTGATCTTCAAGATGATGTATTTATAAGCCCCAACAATGATATATACGTTAGACACAAGAATATGACCGTTTGGAAAGTTTCTGTACTGTTTCTGAAATTGCAACAGTCAAATTCGTCTTGCTGGGCATTTTCTCGACTGGTCAACTCTGGTCAACTGGTCAACTCTTGTCAAATCAACTGGTCGTTCAGTTCAACTGGTCAGCAGCTGGTTCAGTTCAGTTCAGTTGGTCAGCTGCTGGTTCGGTTCAGTTCAACTGGCCTGGTTCAACTGGTCTTCAGCTGGTCTAATTCAGTTCCAGCTGGTTCAGTTCAACTGGTTCGGTTCAGTTCAGTTTCAGCTGGTGTGCTGAAACAGCCTAGCTGATTTCAGTTTGTGCAGAACCAGTAGCTTCATCGTCATTTATCAGCCTTTTATGCTTCGATTCTGTGGGGCCCTTAGCTCCTAATCGTTATTACAATGCAATTTGATTAGGGTTAATTAATTACAGCGGAAAACGAGTTTAAAATTTCTTTACAATGAGCCCAAAATATATTATTTGAATACTAAAAATAGTATTTCATCTCACATCATAAAATCTGCCCACACATAATCAAAACAACTCATGCAACAATAAATCATATCCTCGGGACATGCCCCGGTATATAGATACATATATATATACTGGGATAAACAACTAAACCTCAACTCAAACTGTGACTCCCTCCAGAAGTACCCTCTCCGGTCTCCTGATATCCTGGAGTACCTGCCATTGTCCACACACAAAGACAACAAAAGCCCCCCTTGGGGGTGAGCAAAGCTCCGTATGGAACAACCAATCATATATACCACAGATATCTAAACAATTATATATGGGATGCAATGCATGTATGTCGTGGAGGTATCGGGTCAAATGCCCATCCACTGAGCACATGTCAGAATCAAACGAATCGCTATCAAATCAATGCTCGAGCTGGCACACCGACCTCAATAAGGGATACTCGTATGATAGCGTCGACAAAGCGCCAGCAAATCCCAAATCTCATATCCAATCATTGGGGCGACAATTGTCTATGCTTTACGGGTCATATAATACCGGCATAGCGATTGTGTTCACAAACCCCAGAATCCAACCAAATCATATCAGGGTATCCAAGGATCATAGCTCAACGTGCATGTCATGTATCGATGTATGCATCAAACGATGTGTGTTAACAAAACATTTATTTTATACATCGATATCTCAATCTCAATGTCATGTATGCCACATCAATCAACAAATAAGGCATATAGACACATAATCTCATTCCAATCAAACCGACATATATCATATAATACAGATACCTGTCGTATGTTACCCAGTCGCAACATACCTCAATTCTTCATTCCGGTTGATGTAGCTTGAAATATCGGTATAATACTTTATCTACATCAATAACATACTCATTCCAATCAACACCATAATCCAAAATCATTAATATGAGTTTCAAATCTCATCTGAAACTTCAAAAATGCATATCAATTCAAAATCATATCCTAATTCAATACCGACTTTGAATATGAGTTTCTTGTCGGTTATTCTACTACATATAAGAAATTCAACTTCAAATACATGCTATTCCAGCACTTTGATATTTAGAGCTGCTGGAGCTAGAAGAAAATTACCTCAGTCAGAAGCCCTCAGCGCGACGATCACAAATATATAGTTTGTTTCGCGTTTAGACAGCGTTTCGAAGTCGATTCGGGCGCAGGAAATTGAATTTCCAACTTTTCTCTCGAAGTTGCTGAGAAGGAAAGTGAAGAAGGAAAGAAGAAAAACTTATTCTTATCTCCACCGTTATCGCGCTCGGGCGGTAGAATTTTCTGTCCCCGAGTTACATTTGTGCCGCGCTCGAGCGGTCAAAAGTTACCGCTCGGGCGCCGCAGGTTCTACCCGAACACTAAAATTTCTACCTTGGCGCTCGGGCGGTCATTTTCTACCGTCCGGGCGCCACACATTCTGTACAAAATATTAATTTTGTACTATATTGGCGTCCGGCTTCTCCACTCGAGCTCTTACAACGTCAATTCATATTCAATACTTATTTTCTCAATTTCCCTTGTCAGGATATACATCAACTACATAATCACTTGACAATTTCATAGATTATCGATAATCACACAGGATTTACGATAATACGATACACGGTCCTTACAGATTCAGACTTTGACTTCTGAAGATGATTTGTAGATCTTCGTCTTATATTTTCAACGCATATTGAATCGCTTCATTTCGATAACCGAGATGAGAGATATGACCAAAATACCGCAACTGCTCAAACCCAACTGATTGCTGTTTTCGTGTGATTAGTTCGGTAATTCAGCGATCCGTTAGACCATGATAACATCCGATTTTGCCCAACTGACGTGAAATACGATTTGTTCCAAATTGAGTTTTCTATTTAGTCTAGTTGGCGGATTGTCATTTGGATCATCCAGTTGGGAGATATCATCAAAACTCAGAAGCTCGCCAGAAATTCAGTTTGTGCAGAATTCAGTTTCAGCTTGTTTCTTGTGTTAACAACTTCACACTTGAGTAAATAAGTTAGAAACACAATAACAAGTTTTGTTAACATCAAAATCAATATTGCGAACTTGAAAAGTTCCAACACTATTTATATCAGTGACTTGTTAGAGGAAGAGTTGAAGAGAAATTGTGAAACTCCTCATGGAATTCAAAGATTGTTTCGCGTGGGAATATGAAGATATTCCGGGTTTAGACAGTAAATTGGTGGAACATCGGCTACCAATTAAAGATGGTTTCAAACCATACCAATAGCCGGCTAGAAGGATGTCCAAGGCAATTGAAGCAAGAGTAAAAGAAGAAATTGAAAAATTGCACAAAGCAAAATTCATCCGCCCAGTAAGATATACGGAATGGCTTGCAAACATAGTCCCTGTTATGAAAAGAATGAGAAGCTTCGAGTTTGCATAAATTTCAGGGATTTAAATTGTGCCACCCCAAAAGACGTTTATGTCATGCCGGTAGCCAATATGTTAGTCGATGTAGTGGCAAAAAACGAGTTGATGTCATTCATGGACGGATTTTCAGGATACAATCAAATAAAAATAGCAGAGGAAGATGTATCAAAGACCGCTTTTAGATGTCTTGGGGCAATTGGCACGTTTGAATGGCTTGTTATGCCATTTGGTTTAAAAAACGCAGGAGCAACTTACGGAAGGGCTATGAATACCATTTTCTATGATATGATCGGTCAGTGTTTGGAGGTATATATTGATGACATTGTTGTTAAATCAAAAAAAACATCAGATCACCTTGGCCACCTCAGGAAGAGTTTTATAAGGATGAGGCAACACAATTGAAGTTGAATCCTTTGAAATGTGCTTTCGGTGAACAACTGGGAATTTCCTTGGTTTTTTAGTTCACCGGTGGGGAGTAGAAGTGGACAAAATAAGGCTAAAGCAATCATGGAAGTGATGCCACCGAAGAATAAGAAGGAGCTACAAAGATTCCTCGGTCAGGTAAATTATTTAAGAAGATTTATCTCAAACCTGGCAGGTAAAACTCGAGAATTCTCTTTACTTTTAAAATTGAAAGACTCGGAAAAATTTAAATGGGAAAAGTGTCACCAAGAAACTTTTGATAAAATAAAAGAGTATTTGTCTAAACCTCCTGTTTTGATGCCCCCAAGGCACGATTTTCCCCTCAAACTGTATATATCAGCCGCTCAAGATTCTATTGGATGTCTTTTGGCACAAAACAACCAAGCGAATCATGAGCAAGCCATTTATTATTTGAGTCGATCACTTACAGAGGTGGATGTTAGATACTCAGTCATAGAAAAATTGTGTTTGGCGTTGTATTATTCATGTACTAAATTGAGACATATCTGATCTGTTCAAGAGTTTTTGTGATTTCACAGACAGATCTTGTCAAATACATGCTTCACAGGCCTATCTTGACTTGAAGGATTGGCAAATGGTCACTGGCATTGGCCGAGTTCACCTTGATTTATTGCCCCCAAAAATCGATGAAAGGCCAAGCTGTTGCTGATTTTCTGGCAGACCAACCTATGGTCGATGTGGCAGGTACTGCACCAGTGGATATCCCAGTGTTTTGTGTCAATCAATCTTGGACTTTGAAATTTGATGGTTCCAGCACAGAGAGAGCGTCAGGGATTGGAGTCGTGATAACCTCCTCGGCGGGAGTTAAGACAGCTCTGTCATTTAATCTGGACTTTTCATGCACCAATAATCAGGCTGAATATGAAGCGCTAGTGATTGGCTTAGAAATTCTACGAGATTTGGGCGCTAAAGATATGTTGATTATTGGAGATTCCCAACTGGTTCTCAAGCAAATTTCCGGGGAATATAAATGTTCAAGTTTGGCGTTAGCCCCTTATTTTACTGCTGCTTCACAGCTCCTTGACGATTTTGAAGATGTGGCATTCCAACACGTGCCAAGACAAAACAACTAGGAAGCTGATGAATTTGCTCAGATTGCTTCTGGTTTAAGGATGTCGCCCAAGCTTACCCACAAACTTTTGTTGGTACAAAGGAGAAATCATCCTTCTATTCACCAGCGAAGAATACAAGTGGATACCTTTGATATTGACGTGGAACTCACCGGGTACTAAAGAGATGAGATAAAAGATGCATTGAGGAATCCTGAGCAGAAGTTGCATTACGGTTTGAAGATGAGAATTCTACATTATGTCTTGATTGAAGATGAACTGTACAGGAAAGGGGATGATTGTTTATTGTTGCGGTGTTTGGGTTTCCCAGAGGCCATGAGAGTAATGCAGGAAGTACATGAAGAAATATGGGGGGCACACCAGTCAGGGATCAAAATGAGGTGGTTAATCCATAGACATGGCCATTACTGGTCATCGATGCTAAAGGATTGTATAAGATATTCGAGAGGGTGTCAACAATGCCAAAAACACATGAATGTACAGAGGATACCAGTTGATGAAATGCACGCTGTCATAAATCCGTGGCCATTTCAGGGGTGGGCCATGGATTTGATAGGTAAAATTTATCCTCATTCATCTAAAGGGCATTTCTTTATAATTGTGGCATCTGATTTCTTCACCAAGTGGGTTGAAGCCCTCCCCATGAAGAAGGTAGAGCAGAAAGATGTTATTGTAATTGTGAAAGAGCATATTATTCACAGATTTGGAATCTCGCAATCGATCACAACCGACCAGGAAACTATGTTCGTGGGATCAGAAATGAAGGAATTTGCTGAAGAATATGGGATCCAGTTGATTAATTCTTCACCTCACTATCCCCAATCAATGGTCAAGCTGAAGCTTCAAACCAAATATTGATTAAGATGCTGAAAAAAATGATGGAGGATAATCCTCGAGATTGGTACCGACTGCTATCAGAAACTTTGTGGGCTTATCGAACATCGAAGAAAAGTGCTACTGGTCTAAGCCATTTCACCTTGACGTATGGGCATGATGCAGTGTTGCCTATGGAAGTTGTGATTCCTTTTTTAAGAGTGATGAAGCATAATGAATTAGAACCAGAGCTCTACACGGAAGCAATGATTATGGAACTGGAATATTTGGATGAGTTGAGAATGCAAACATATAATGCTTTGTTGCTTCAGAAATCCAGGGTGGCTAGAAGTTACAATAAGCATGCGAATAAGAATGTATTCGAGGAGAGAGACGTAGTTTGGAAGGTAATTCTACCCCTCGAATCCAAAGACAGGGAATTCGGTAAATGGTCGCCAAATTGGGAAGGACCGTTTAGAGTTCATCGAGTGCTGGATGGAAATGCATACTGGCTGGCGAGTCTAGATGGTGAGCCACATAAGAGGTGCATCAATGGCAAGTACTTGAAGCATTATTATCCTAGCAATTGGGTAGGGACATCGAAGGTAAGTGGTTCATGAAGCTGAGTGCGAGGAAGTTTGGTACAAAGTAAGTCAGGTGGCCACTTTGTTTGAATCTGTCGTATTAACTGGTAAACGTTTCTGTAAATATGGGAGGAATAGGCTTTCAGCCATTCCTTGTTGAACTTGTTGCAGGTAATGATGGAGCATCTGTGAATGAATAAAATTTTGGTGCTTATAAGATCTGTTGCAGCTGTTTTTTTTAGAGAATGATGTGTTGTTTTGATAGTCGAATTGATTACGTGTGGAGTATGTTTATTACATATTTCGATACTTTGATACTGTTTGGAAAGTATGAGTGATAACGAGCAATTGTGATAACATGTTGTGATAATATTGAAGAAAACAGGCTATTTAGCCGTTGTTTTAGTTTGTTTGTTTTTACAGAAATTTGGGCAGAGTTTCCTCTATAAACATGATATCTCGGAAATACAAATCTGTGCAAACACAAACATGATATCTCGGAAATACAAATCTGTGCAAACACCAGTAGACAAACCCAAGCAACATATATAATATAGTTCCAGCATCCAAAATTCAACAGTAAGCCAAATCATGGCAAAAAAATACAACAAATTAAAAGATCTACCATAAAGCGGTCCGACCATCGAACAAAATAACAAAATGAAATGTTAAATGGTGGTACAGGAGCATTTAAGAAAGGTCAAGATGGCGTAATTCCTCCCACTTAGATAGGCACTCTGCCCGAGTATGTTCCGCTGTTTTCAAGGCGTCTTCGCACTGTTGATAGTCATGTTTTTGACTTACTAAATCTTCGCCCAGGCCTTGGATATCAGCCTTGAGTCTATCAGAAGAAGCCTTTAAAACCTCGCTGTCATGTAGAAGGGTTACCATGTCAGCTTTATGTTGGGCGAGCTCCATTTCTAACTTTTTCACTAATTCTTCCTTGGCATCAAACTCCGCGTTTTTCTGATGTAAAGTGGACAGAGCGATTTTTCTTTTAGAGAGCATGCCATCCAACTTCTTTTTTAGTTCCTTGAAGTTTTTCACCTGAATTAACGTCCCTGAACACGTAGAACTCGAATCCTGAAAAGCCGAGAATATGGTTGGCAAAGCATTCAACACATCATGTAGTGGGGATAGGGGGAAATCATGGCTGCTTTTCAAAATAGACATAACAGACAAAATGATTGTTTTTTCCATGTCCCCTACGGCATTGAGATTCATGTTCAGAAAATGCTGCAGTGAAGCTTTTGCGGTGGCTAGCTCCAAGCCAGAGGGGGGATTCAAAGAAGAGGCCACATGGGATGGTCCTGAGTCTAGGAAGCTGAAGTCGAAGTACAAAGTCTCTTCGACAGAAGAGACCATCGCCCGCCGTGCTGTTAAATCCTACAATGACAGGGAGGAGTTGAGATCCAAATGATAACGAAAGGAAGAATAGAATGGTTATTACCTGAAAATGAGAGCCGGTCTCCAGAGGTTTCTCTGCCACGTTATCAGAATGACTTCCTGGGAGAACTTTCCTGCGTTTAAGTGAGTCCAAAGGAGTAGCCAATTGAACATAATCATCTGACTCGATTTCTTGATCAGCCGAAGGGCCAGAGGTTGAGGAGGAGTTATCATTTTCCACTATCATAATACCAACCACACGAGTGGAGGTGAGTGGGAGAATTGCATGAGGCAGTTGGGTGGTGGATTGAGTTCGCCATCTCAACGGCGCCAGTGCAGATGCTTTCTTCTCTGGGGCAGCCGGGATTACTCGGGGGGAGGTTTGTTTCATCTCCTTACCTTTTTTATCATTCCGAGTAGCCGATAAATCCAGGGGCTGTCGAGGACTTTGAGAATCTGCAATTCAAACATATAACATTTTAAAAAACAATAGTAGCAAATCGTATCAAATGCAAAAAGAAATTGTACCTGAAATCTCTAGCTCCGTGGGGAGAAGTTGATCATATCGTGCAGTCCACCACACAAAATAGTCATCAGATGCTGAAATGGGGCTCACTATAATGGGAGTCTTGAAATAATTTGCCTGTTCTGACAGCTCTATCAGAGACAAGGAAGTGAACATCTTCTGGGACAATTCTGTCTTCATCATGTCATTTAGAGAATGAGGCAAATATAAAGCATTGGAGGGGACAGTCGGACATAAACCCAGTTGAGAAGGATACAAAGCTGGATTGTAGAATTCAAAAGTATGGGTACTCTGGTCGCGAGGGGAGGTCCCGTCATACACTAAGAAACGCGGTTGGAGGATGAAAGTGCGCACATCTTTAACCAAGGATGACACATCGGCTTTTGTTACTGGCAGCCATGTGTCCGACCCATGAGTAATCTTCAGCCGTAATTGTGAGATAAGGAGGACGATGGACCATCCTAGCAAAAGACAGAGATCGCAGAAACCAACAAACACCTGCAACGGTGAAGTCGCTCTGACAAGACATGAGCTCCCTCCATGATAACCGCTCAGAAAAGGGTCCCGGTGGAGATCTTAGCTCGGGAAAGTAAGAAAACAACCACATTTAGAGGATCCACATAACTCCGTTGAGTTTAGAAAGGAGTGCATCATTCACTGCAACTTTCAACTAATGGTAAAAGGACCCCAAAAACATCACACCCAAACTGTGTACCTGCCCACCACTCAAAGATCTAGCAAGAGCAAGGTATTCCATGGTAGGCTTGCCAGAAGAAGGACAAAAAATATATTTGCATATCAGAACCCACATAAAGGCTATGCGCTCCTCACTAGTGGGAGAAGTTCGTTTCAGCCCACACCAACAGCGGATAACCTGGGAATAGAAGGAGGGATTCAAATATTGGTCAGAAAGTTGGGGCAAGTTTGAAGTGTCTACTAGTCCAGCAAATTCATTCCCTATGAGTGGAAGACTTGTAAGTTGCAAGACATCCTGTAAAGTTACAGACATGGGGCCACAGAGGAATCTAAAAGAATTACACGGCGGCGCCCACAACCTAATGACACCTTCAAGGAGATCAAGATTGAAAGTAAGGTCAACGGTAGACATTTGAATGAAATGATAAAAGGCCTTGTTTTCGCCAGATGCTCCCATCGAAATTTTTCAGTCTATCGACCCAGGTGTTCCAGTTGACGTTCCCCCGAGGTAAAGACTTGAATTTAGCGAACTCAAAGGGAGGCATGACGGTACGATTCAATAGCAAGGTGTTTGACTCCAGAGCAGATAAGGGGAACATCATGTTGGCGGTCTTAGCAGAGAGAGAGAGAGATGTGACAGTAAGAAGAGTCAATGAGGGGATTGAAAACTTCCACCGAGCTGGAATCGTTGCAGATGATCGTCTAAGGCCTGCAAATGATACAAAATTCAAAGTAAGGAAAATGGGATTTGACGAACTAGAACTTGATGGAACTAAAAGTACCTAAGAGCAGACATCCTAGGAGTTGGGGGATGAAGTTTGGTTCGACAGTTAGGAAAGTGTGTGCCCACGAGCGAAAGGTCACTGGTTGCCCCTACAAGTTAAAACACGAAAGCTACCTCACATTTCAAACAAGAAAAATCCCTAAGATAGGAAACTATCATGCGTAACAGATTACAGAGAACCACCAATGCATAATGATTATCAGCAAAGAATGCTCAAGAATATATAACAGCACAAAGCCTACCCCAATACGTCAACGAAAAATCTCGAATAAACACAGAGAGCATCATCCGATTGATTCTACCATGTTAATTAAAAGAGAGAACCCGAAAGTCTACCTGTTTCCTGGAGTTGCACGGCTGGTGAGTGGCGTGTGGAAGAATCACAACTTAGCGAAGGGAAGCCCACGCCACTTGAAGAGCAAAACCCATCGAAATGTAAGCAAAATCCAGGATATCCCGAAGGGCGTTGCGGCAAGAGCAAGTCACGCGAGGGAAAAGCGGGCCGCAATGGTGCGCGAGATAAGCCACAGGCCGCGGTTCGCAGTCGACTAAAGTTGTTTGGGAGATTGGTGAAATCAAGGAACGAAGGGTGTCGAGGCGAGGCGGCGCTTTTGTTGTCCGGCGTGGGGTTAGTTGTAGGAGGTGGATAAAGGGGTAATCGAAAAGGAAAAGGAAGGTAGTGTGTGGGGTTTTGAGGACTTGGTGCGGAAATCGAGGGATTAAGAGTGGAGAATGAGATTATTGAGGGGGAATGAGGATAAACTAGAATCTTTTATTGCGAATGTAAGGTCCAAAACTAAGACGACGTAATCCAACCGCATGCGAATCTAGGAAATATGAAAAATGGCTAATTAATTGATTTAAATTGCTTAATTGATTATGTGACATACATGACTACATGTTAAATAGGATTTTATTATCACTATGCATTAAACCGTATTTTTTTTAAGGGTTATTCAAGTTGCGATCGAGGAACGGGGACCGAGCGCAGAAAAACGTAAAATGTTTTTATTAAATAATAATTTTTAATTGTTTAAAATATGGTTGATGGTTTTCAAATTTTTGAAAATAAGGGTTTCGAGGTGATTTTATACGCCGGGACGTAATTTTTATCGGTGTTGGATATTTAACAAAAACGCAAACTTTTTGGCAACCCGGCCATTAAATTCACAAGCTTATTTTTACCAAAACTATTTTAATATTTTAATTAAATCCTAACTAAGACTAATGGGCCTAAACTTATGCTTAATAGGCCTAAAGACTTGTTAGGACATAATTAACTATATAAAATAAATTAAACACCCCAAAACCCTACATGAAGTGTACGCCACTTTTCAGAATTTTGTTATCCCAATACTCACTCATATACACGAAAACACACACCACATATTGAAGAGGAAATATCGAGGAAAGCACAAGGAATTCAAGCCAAAGGTTCTTGCCCGTTCTTCGTCGTCAACATTAATTCATGCGTATAAAACGCAAAGGCACGCCATACTTATTTCTTTTCTCGTCTTTCACACCATAGTAAATATTTAAAATTTTTTGGCATTTATAAACAAGGAGCACTTGATTATATTTCGTTTTTCAAGCATATGTGATGTTAAAACATGGTTTATGATTCAATAACTTGTATATTATTTGGTTAATGGGCTGCCATGACATAAGTTAAGATCAAGAGTGGTTTACACCTGTTCTAGATTCATATACTCATGCCTAAAACACCTCAAAGTCGAAGGAAATAAGCAACATGCTGGAATCGTTTTCGCTGTCAAGGGTTATGGGTTCGGGTGTCATGGTTAAGGGGAGGGCTGGCCTTGGATTGGGTTCAGGGCTGGCCTAGGGTTCGGGTTGAGTCATGGGGAGAGTCCTAGAAAAGCTAGGACTCGGGCTAGAGGGCTGGGAAGAGTCCTTGTAAACAAGGACTACTACCCGAGAACCATGCGCAAATTTTCGCAGAGGTTGCGCGGCTTGCAGGGGAGTAAGGCTCGGTCCAGGGCTCACGAGTTGGGCTAGGGTGTCTCATTAGGGTCCTAAAAAGTTACACTAGAGGTTGTTCGGGTGCTGGGGCGTCGGCTAGGTCCCCAGACACATGAAACTAGAATCCATGCAATTTGCAACTCTCGGCCATCACAGGAGTGAGGGCTTCGGTTTTTGGGTTTGGGAAGGTTTTCTAAGGGATTTAAGGGTCTAGTAGGGTACTCTAGTGTGTTGGTCAGGGTTTGGATCAACATGGTCCGGGGGTGACTCGAGAAAATCGAAAGATGGCTCGGGGTCGAAGTTTATGTGTCATAATAGGGTTTCTTAACTAAAATAAATTGAAAACGGCTCACGGGGGTCGAGTCGTGGTTCATGGGGCTAAAATAATATAAAAAGACTAAATTTTGAATTTAGGAATTTTATATTAAAGTTTGAGATTTTTCGAGATTAAATCAAGGTCAAAACAACTAATTAAAGATAAATGAGAAAGTTTATTATTTAAGCAAAATAAAATTATGAAAAAATTAATTTAGGCTTAAATAATTATTTGGAACATGTTAGGGTCAAAGAAATCAAGAAAAAGTCAAAACGTAAAATGTCAAGTCCAGGGGTAAAACAGTCTTTTTACACCTAAAAATTAGTTAACGTCATGACAGTGCTCTAAATGTTGTTTTTATGATATTATGATTATGTTTAAAGGTTTATGAAATTATGCATGATGAAATTATGATTTTTAAACGTCCATGGATTTTTATGATTTAAGGTTGACATTTGAAAGACATGTTGTAAGCTTGGTTTCAAAAATAAAATTTATATGTTACGCATGATTTTTATAAGTGATGGAAATGCAAGCTTGGAGATGTCGTGAGGGTTATGGTCCCAGTGGGAGCCCGACGATTGTATTTCCCGTGACACCATTGAGGATATGAGGATATGATGTTTGAGGTAAGAATGTGAATATCGTGAGGGGAGAAGGCCCCAGAGGGAGTCTATTTATGGGAGAAGGCCCCAGAGAGAGCCCCGATAATCGTATTCTTATTCGATGAGGATAGGCCAAGGCTCAGTTGACGGGTGAGAGTGTCGCTGATGTCCCCGTCGCCCAGTACTGTGGTTACAGGTAGATGGATCAATCGACTTTTTGAGGTTTCAGGAAAGTCACAATTAACGATGTGAATTCAACAAAGGAAAAGGAAAATTGTTTATGATCATGATAAAATGTTTTATGTTATGGTTTGAGGAAAATGAAAAGGTTAAGGTTTACGTTATGCATGTCATGAAAATGTTATTTTTACGTAAAATTATTTTCACTGTTGCATGTAGTTTTATACGTATTATTTGATATCAAGATGATGGTGTGTTGAGTCTTTAGACTCACTAGGTGTGATGGATGCATGTACTGATGATGTTAATATTACCGGAGGTCTTGACGGTTGATTTTGCTGGACTGTCGGTGCACACAACCCGAGGACCAGCGCTTCTACTTTTCCGCACTCAAGACTTACGATTTATGGTTTACGATTTATGTTAAAGATTTTACGACTTTTACTTATGTTTTGAGTGGTTTTTGAGAGGATGGTACTTTTCACGGTTATTGCTTATTAGGTTTGGTCACAAATTTGACGTTTACATGTTTTAACTATTTCACTTGATTTTTCAAATACTAGTTGGTTGGTTTATTTTTAAAATAGAGTAAAATATTTTATGAAAATATTTTTATGTAGGATGGGTGATCGACCGAATTAAGGTAAGTTTTAAAAAAAAAATTATAGTACTTTTTAAGCAAAAGAAAGGCAGACGTTTCAGTTGGTATCAGAGCCAGGTTCCTGTAAAGGGTTGTGCCACCATCAGCGCCGGGAAGACTAGTCATCAAGCCTCAAAGTTGTAAGTTTTTTTCCTACTTTATATGATTCAGTATGATGTTACCTGCATGACGGTATGAATAATATGTTTACGTTACGTGGTTACGAACTTTTGAGTATTTATGCTTGTATGCTTAAATTGCTTAAATGGATAATGCAAGGTTGCATGATTAGAGAACTTAGATTTAAATGCATGCTGGTTACGTTAGAATTTGAAAAACGTTCAGATAAAATGTCTCTTAGACGTGCCCCAGTTAATGAAAACCAAGCAGAGAATAGTGTGAATCATCAAGGAAACGGACCTCCACCACCACCACCAGGGGATGCTGCTACACATGCATTAGAAGGGATGGCTCGTCTCTTCAAGCAACAGTTACAGCAGCAGCAGTTGCAACAGCAGTTACAGCAGATGCAGCAGGCACCTAGGCCGCAGCAGGATATATATGATCAGTTCCGGAGGCTAGGGCCGAAGGAATTTTCTTGCACCACCGAACCTTTTGCTGCTGAGGGTCGCATTCGTTCACTTGAGGTATACTTTCGTTATCTAGATATGGGAGATGATGACCGTGTGAGGTGTACCACTTATCTGCTTAGGGATAACGCTTCTTTATGGTGGGAAGGAGCTGAGCAGGGTGTTAACCTTGCTACACTTACTTGGGCTCAATTTAAAACGATATTCTACGAGAAGTATTTTACTGCTGATGTTAGAGGACGGCTGAAGAGAGAGTTTATGAGCCTCCGCCAGGGAGACTCGACTGTTGCTGAGTTTGTGAAGAAATTTGATAGGGGTTGTCACTTTGTACTCCTTATTGCCAGGGATGCTGAAGAAAAACTTAGACACTTTATGGATGGTCTGCGACCCACCATACGGAATAATGTTATGATGATGCGTCCTTTGGATTATGCTACTGCCGTTACTTATGCATTCCAGTCGGAACAATCCTTGAAGGACATTGACTTTGATCTACAGCGCAAAAGGCAACTACACCAATGTAACAATCAGCCGAATAAAAAACCATATATAGGTCTTCCTAGACCTCAAGGGCCTCAAAAGCCCCAAGGTCCAGTCAAGAAGCCAGCACCACCAAAGCCACAAAATCCTGGAGCGCCAAAGCCTGCTGAGAGGCAACCATGCAAGGAGTGCAATCGCCTACATCTTGGCAAATGTGAATGAGGATCATTTAAATGTTTCTACTGCAAGGAGACTAGACACAAAGCTACCGATTGCCCAAAGAGGAAAGTAGCTACTACGGCACGAGCTTATGTCATGAATGCCGAGGAGGCGGAGGAGGAGGCAGACACTACGCTTATCATGGGTTACCTAGTCATTTAACATTTTTATATTGCTTATTATTGCATGAAATGTAAAATTGGTTATTAGAATTGATCTGGGAACAAGATTTAACCCAGTGGAAATTAGGCTGCATGCTCTACTTAGTTGGATTTAAGTTATGATTTTAGGAACCATAGAAATGATACTAATTTTGTGCCATATTTTATTTGATTCCAAATGAAAAGTGGAAGGCCAAAATTTAAAGAAAAATCAAAACTAAGGGATTTATAAGGGTATCGAAATTTTTGGGGTCAAAAGTACAATTTTCGAAAATTTGAGGTCTAAAATGTAATTTTCGATAATTAAGGGACCATAACGCAATTAACCAAAAGATAAGGGGCTTTAATGCAATTACCGAATTCTTAAGGACCATGATTGTAATTCTCGAAACTTAGGGGATCAAAACAAGAATTTTGGAAAAAAATATAAGGACTAAAGTGCATTAAATCGAAAATTTGGGGACTAAAAGCAAAATTCGAAAAATTGAAGGGCTAAAACGCAATTTTTTTCAAGGAAATGCTTAAGTTCAACGCGCAATCCACTCATAATTTTGGGAAATTGATGATAGTAAAACCTTAAGCTTCAACACGAAAAGATTTTAAAAGACTTTTTCGCCGCAGGGAGAATTACCATTCAAGGTGTGGCAACCTATGCACTTATAGATTCGGGAGCTACACATTATTTCATATCCGAAACCTTCATAAAAAGATTGAATATTACTCCTCAAGATATGGGATTCGGTTTCAAAGTTTCTATTCCTTCCGGTGATCTAATGCTCACATCTAAAATTGTCAAGAATCTGGAGCTTCGTTTATTCGAAGATGTGGTTCGGGCAGATCTTATTGTGCTTTTTATGCCTGAATTTGATATTATACTTGGGATGGATTGATTATCAACGAATGAGCTTTGATTTATTTTCATCAGAGATCAGTGTCTATTCGGCCGCCTAGTGGTAAATCTTTTGTCTTTAAGGCGGCAAGAAACAAGCAAATGCCGCATTTTATCTCTTGTCTACATGCGAGGAAGCTTATTAAACACGGATGCAAAGTTTTTCTAGCGTGTGTCACTACCGCACATGCTCTTACCAGTCAGAAATTAGAAGATGTTGATATTGTCAGAGATTTTCCCAACGTCTTTCTCGAATACGTTTCTGGCATTCCACCCGATCGTGAAGTGGAATTCTCTATTGATCTTATGCCGGGCACTGTTTCTATAGCAAAAGCACCTTATCTTCTGGCACCCGCTGAAACGAAATAATTAAAAGACCAAATCCAAGAATTGCTGGACAAGGGTTTCATTCGCCTTAGTTATTCTCCCTGGGGCGCACCAGTATTATTTGTGAAAAAGAAAGATGGTAGTATGCGTCTATGCATTGATTATCGAGAACTTAATAAGGTCACTATCAAAAATAAATACCCACTGCCAAGAATTGAAGATTTATTTGATCAGTTGAAATGAGCATCGGTATTTTCTAAAATTGATCTGCGATCTGGATACCATCAATTAAAAGTGAAAGAGTCTGATGTGCACAAGACAGCATTCCGTACTAGATATGGGCACTACGAGTTTATGGTCATGTCATTCGGTCTGACTAATGCGCCAGCGATCTTCATGGATCTCATAAATCGCGTATTTCAGCCATATCTGGACCAGTTTATTATATAGTCTTCATTGATGATATATTGATCTATTCGAAGAACAAAGAGAAGCATAGTCGTCATTTGATGGCAACACTGCAAATACTACAAGACAGGAAACTGTATGCAAAATTCAACAAGTGCGAGTTTTGGCTTGATAGAGTGGCATTCTTAGGCCACATCATTTCTAGTGATGGCGTTGAAGTTGATCCAAGCAAAGTTGAGGCAGTGAAGAAGTGGCCAGCACCGAAGAGTGTTACCAAGATTCGTAGTTTCTTGGGACTAATTGGCTATTATCGCAAATTTATCAAGGGATTCTCATCCATTGCAGTACCATTGACATCTTTGACTAAGAAGAATGCAAAGTTTATTTGGGGATCCGAGTGTCAAGACAGTTTTGACAAGTTGAAGCAAGCCTTGATTTCAGGACCAGTTTTATCTATACCATCAAGGCAAGGGGAGTTCTGATGCAAAATGACCGAGTTATAGCTTATGCGTCGAGACAGTTGAAAATTCAAAAGAAAAACTACCCTACTCATGATCTTGAGCTTGCAGCAGTAGTTTTTGCATTGAAGATTTGGAGACACTACCTTTATGGGGAGAAGTGCAAAATATTCACCGATAATAAAAGTCTGAAATACTTCTTCACACAAAAAGAACTGAATACGAGACAACGCAGATGGCTTGAGTTAGTAAAGGACTATGACTGTGAGATTAGCTATCATCCGGGGAAAACTAATGTAGTGGCCGACGCACTAAGTAGAAAAGCACCAGTTATCACTAATCTATCACTTCAAAGCGTTGCAGTCCGAGATACAGTGGTTTGAGCTTACAGTTTATGCTAGGGGCAAGGCCCCTAATCTTGCCACCTTATCAGTGCAGTCGACTTTTAGAGACATAATTCGTGATGGGAAGTCTACTGATGAGCAGTTGCAAAAGTGGAGAGCAAGAGATGAAACCAAGGGTAAAAAATTATATTCTGAGATGGATGGTATAGTTCGTTATCGAGATCGATTATGGGTTCCTAGTGACGATTCTTTGATAAATCTTATTATGAAAGAAGCCCATGACACACCATATTCCATTCATCCGGGCAGCACAAAAATGTATAAAGATTTGCAATTGTTATATTGGTGGACGGGCATGAAGAGGGACATTTTGATATTTGTATCCGAGTGTTTGACCTGTCAGCAAGTTAAAGCAGAACATCAAAGGCCAGCAGGAAAACTTAAGTCACTTCCTATTCCCGAGTGGAAATGGGAAAACATCACTATGGACTTTGTTGTGGGATTGCCAAAGACTATTAAGGGATTCAATGCTATATGGGTGATAGTGGATCGTCTTACGAAATCAGCACATTTTCTGCCCATTAAGACGACATTCACCATGATTCAGTATGCAGAGTTATATATTCAAGAGATAATTTGTATGCATGGGATTCCTGTATCTATTGTTTCTGACAGAGATCCGAGATTCACGTCATCTTTTTGGAAGAGTTTGCATACAGCGATGGGGACCAAGTTGTTATTCAGTACAACATTTCATCCTCAAACAGATGGTCAGTCCGAAAGAGTTATAAAGATTTTAGAAGATCTACTTCGAGCTTGTGTTATTGACTTCCAAGGCAGATGGGAACCAAGATTACCTCTAGTGGAGTTCACCTACAATAATAGCTATCAATCATCTATCGGAATGGCTCCTTTTGAGGCACTTTATTGAAGAAAATGTAGATCTCCTATTCAATGGGACGAGATTGGGGAAAGAAGAGATATTGGTCCGGATGTGATTGAAGAGAATGCCGAGCTTGTAGTCAAAATTCGTGAGCGAATGAAGACTGCACAAAGCCGACTAAAAAGTTATGCTGACAAAAGACGAAGGGACTTAGAGTTTGAAGTGGGCGACCATGTATTTGTGAAAATAGCACATATGAAGGGTGTTATGCGCTTTGGCAAGAAAGACAAGCTTAGTCCAAGATTTATAGGTCCGTTTGAGATTTTGTAGAGAATTGGGACACTAGCTTATAAAGTGGCATTGCCACCAACACATTCTGAAGTTCACAATGTGTTCCATGTTTCAATGCTGCGGAAGTACATGTCGAACCCATCACATGTACTAAATTATGAACCACTTCAATTAACTCCAAATATGACATATGAATGAAGACCTGTCCAGATCTTAGCAAGGCAAGAAAGAAGATTGCGAAACAAAGTCATTCCAATGGTCAAGGTCAAGTGGCTGAATCACTCGCAGGAAGAAGCTACTTGGGAAACCGAGAGAGACTTGAAGAATCGTTATCCAAATCTATTCGGTAAGTTCTAATTTCGATAACGAAATTTTATTTAAAGGGGGAGGAATTGTAAGGTCCAAAACTAAGACGACGTAATCCAACCGCATGCGAATCTAGGAAATATGAAAAATGGCTAATTAATTGATTTAAATTTCTTAATTGATTGTGTGACATACATGACTACATGTTAAATAGGATTTTATTATCATTATGCATTAAACTGTATTTTTTTAAGGGTTATTCATGTAACGTTCCGAAAATTTGAAGGTCCACGTGAACCATATGCATGCAAATTATTAAATTTCTTTGGTATTTTATTAAATTTCTTTAAAGCATAAAATTCATGTTTATTTTATTAATTTACGTTTAATTATTTTTATGCATTTTATGCATAATTATTGCGTGATAGTAATTCATAAAAATTTTAAAAGTGCATGCAATCTATGATTTTTATTTAAATTTTGTGTTTAATTATCTTTATGCATTTTATGCATAATTCATGCATGATAGGATTTAATTCACGAAATTTTAAAAGTTCATACATTAGGGTTTTTAAATGCATTTCACGCTCGAACGAGGATCGGAGACCGGATAATTTGCAGGAAAATTACTTTAATTACATGATTTATTTTTATAAATTAATTTAAAACATTTTTAAAGGTATTCTTCAAAAATGAGAATTTTTGGGTATTTTTACCCGCAAGATTTTAATTTTTAACAGAAAACAAATTTTATCGAATCAGGGGATATTTGTGAGATTTCGGCTAATAATTTCAAAACCTTTTCAACACGAAATATTTTTCGGAAGTGTGTTTGAATTTAACGGGTCAACTTTTAAGGGCTTAAATATTCTTTTAAAACATTTAAGTATCAAGGTTAGATCCCATAACCTTTTAATTACTAACTCATTTAAGTTAAGTCAAACCCCTTCACTTCCCGTAACCCCACAGCCGATATTCACCAAATCCTTTTAGAATTTTCCTCGGCTTTTGGCAGCAGCAAGCTCAAGGGACACGGCCACTTCATTAAAAAAATAATTGACCATTAGTTAATTCCCTAAACTCCCACTAACCTATTTACGTTTCAGCAGCCGTCCATTCCCTCCACTCACAATCACCCTCGTGAATTTGTTGCTTCAAGGCTTTCGGTGGCATCATTTCCTCCTTCAAGCAAGAGCACCTCCTTCGGCCATTTGTCCCTCGATTGTTTGTCCAAGTTTAACCATCAGGCACGATTTGTAATATCCTTCTCGCATCATTCACGTTATATTATTGTTTTCCATGTATTTATGCACGTAAATTTTCGATTTAGCACTGTACGTGAGTTATGCATTCGTTTTTCAAGTGATCATGCTACCCTTAGTTTGATACTCACGTTTTCTGACTTTTAGTGCAAGGGGTTGCTGTTTTGTGAAGGTTAAGGGGGCGTTCAGGAGGACAGAGCGATGTTGTGTAGAGAGCGTAAGGTTTGGACAGGTTTGGGAGGGGGCCGAGAGGTGTAGGATGGAAGGGTTTCTCGCTTTTGGGTGGTGAGCGAGGGAGTGGTTGAACCAGCATCGCGAGGGCTGAACCGAGCCACGTACTAGGCCCTGGTGGGCTGAAGACACGGCTTGGAGAGGCTTGACAGCTTCTGGATCTGTCCTCATAGTGGTTCGATCAAGCTCAAGCGCTAAGGAGAGTCTCGTGTGTGATCTTTTGGCTGTTTTGCGGCTCTTCGCGGGTTGTAGCTTGCATGGGGCTGTGTTCATGGTTAAGGCAGGTCCAGTAAGGTTTGGTCTGAGTCCCTAGCGGCTGGGCTCGAGGTTGGTTGGGGTGGTTAGCATGTTAGGGTCAAGATTAGGGGGTTAACTTCACGGAAACGTGTTGCTGGAAATTCCAGCAGCTCGCTGACTGTGGGTTCGAAGGGCTATGGATCGGGTTTTAGAGTTTTTAGTGTCCTTTATGTGTTGTTAAGATATGGTAAAAAGTTGGGAAAGTTTTGGTTTAGTTTTGGCTCGATTCGGGTTATAACCGGGACATTGGTCTGAGTTTTAAAACGAATTAGATATTTGGGAATGAGTTTACGTTTAAGGATACTTTTAAAAATGTTTTGGGATATTTTAAGGAGTTTGGTAAGTTTCGGGTCAATTTTAGAGGTCCAGTGGTGAAATGGTAATTTTTGGGTTTCCGGGGGCAAAATGGTCATTTTGCACCCTGGGTGAGATTTTGGTCTTGACAGCGCCCTGAGCACAAATTATGATATTTTAAATGATTATGCATCACATTTACGATTTTTACACAAGTATGATAAATAAGGTGCATGCTTGGTTTAAAGGAAAAATTATGTATTTGCATGTTTTTATTAAGCGATGAATATGATGACACGTTTTGAAGGAAGTGATTTAGTTGTGACTAACACGATGACACGATGATATGATTGGAGATATCGTGAGGGAAAAGGCCCCAGAGAGAGCTTGTTTACGGGAGAAGGCCCAGAGGGAGCCCGACGATCGTATTTCCATTGACATGATATGATGATATTATAGGCCCGGGCTCAGTTGACAGGTGAGAGTGTCGCTGATTGCCCCCGCCGCCCGGTACCGTGGTTACACGTAGATGGATTCATCGACTGACATGATGATACGAAAGTCACAGCTAATGAACGGAATTCAAATTAAGATTTTAACACGTATATGCTGATACGATGATACATGCTATTATCATGTTTTTACAGGTCACGGTTACGCATACGATATGATATCATGATGAGACATGTTTTGACACGTTACGATTTTACACGACACGCTTATGTTCATGTTTTTTTTTTTTTTTTAAATGTATGTTGATTATGCTATTTTTCACTGCTGTGTGCTACGTATATGTACTTGTTATTAATAATGGTACAGGTGTGTTGAGTCTTTAGACTCACTAGGCGTGTGTGATGCAGGTGAGCATTTTGATCAGGGGACCGGAGGTGCCGAAGACTGAGTAGGCAGACGGGATGTGCGGTGACACGACCCGAGGACCATTATTTTTCCGCATATTGATCCATGTGTTTTGAGAGGAGTTACGCATTTTTATATGACGTTAGTCATTTTTAAACTGTGTTACTTTTATTGGCAAATAAATACGATTATTTTAAATGTAATTTTGTAATTGCGAGCCTTAAAAAAAAATTCCGCACTTATAAAACGGTAGACGTTACAGCATGTGAGGCCCGGGGCCGAAGAGGGTGGGGGGTGATCGCCGGTGCCATGAAGTTGCACGAACAATGAGCGGCTCCTGGCAGGCTTCTAGGCGGAGGGAATATGAATGGACCGATCTTACACCGGAAGGAGGGGGATTCTGAAACTGTTCAATGCAATGGACTGTACAGTTGAAGAAGGCTTAAAAGATTTGATATGTATTACTCATACCAATAAGATGCATCTTCTTTTCGGTAGTTCATTACATAAGAACTCCAAAGTTAAGCGTACTTGACTTGGGGCAATTCTAGGATGGGTGACCTCCTGGGAAATTTTCTAGGGTGCGTGTGAGCGAGGACATAAGCACGCTGGAAAGACTCGTATTGATACAGTGAGGAAAGTCGTCGAATTTGGGGCGTTTCAGTTGGTATCAGAGCCGACCTCTCTTAGTACGGTGTGGTTCGGGGACGAACCAAGCGGAAGCTGGCGGCCATGTGAGGCCCGGGGCTGAAGAGGGCCGATGAGGTTGCACGGACAATGAGCGGCTCCTGGCAGGCTTCTAGACGGAGGGAACATAAATGAACCGATCTTACACCGAAAGGAAGGTGATTTCGAAACTGTTCAATGTAATGGACTGTATAGTTGAAGAGGGCTTAAAAGATTTGATATGTACTACTCATACCAATAAGATGCATCTTCTTTTCGGTAGCTCATTACATAAGAACTCCAAAGTTAAGCGTGCTTGACTTGGGGAAATTCTGGGATGGGTGACCTCCTGGGAAATTTCTAGGGTGTGTGAGAGTGAGGACATAAGCACGCTGGAAAGACTCGTATTGGTACAGTGATGACAATCGTCAAATCTGGGGCATTTCAATTCAAGTTGCGATCGAGGAACGGGGACCGAGTAGTGGTGTGCAAAATTTCTGTTAAACCGAATTAACCGACCGAACCAAATTAATTCGAAAATTCGGTTCGATTAATTCGGAATTCGGTTTCGAAATTTTAAAAAATCGGTTAATTCGGTTAAATCGGTTCGGTTTCGGTTTTAATTTTAAAAATTCGGTTAAACTGAAAAAACCGATTTATAATTTATATTAATTTAAATTATAAATGGGTAATTAGAAATTAATGGTAAAGAAGCCCAACTTTTAATATATGGGCCAAACTTGTCTAACCCATTATAAGTTTCATTTGACCTAATTGAGAAGGAATCTTAAGCGAAGGAGATTTCACGCAGACGGCAGACGGGCTTCGAAGGTGACGGATGACTGGATGAGTGCGGGAGGCAAGTGCTGAGCAGGCTGTTCAACAACAAAAAAAGCTGGTTAGAGGTGATAATGTTGGTTTTATTTATTAGTACAAGTGTTCTTGCATCTCTGCTTTTGTGGACTTTGAATTTCTTGAAGAAGTATGTTTTCTTTTGACATTTTTGCCGTTGATTTGCTCTTCATGTGCTGCCCCTTTCTCTTTTTTCTTTTTCTTTTTTTACTTGTGTCGAGGAAACATGCCCTGTGCTTTGAGAGTCTAAACATGATCGTTCTATCTCTTATGTATTTGTCATTCCTGGTTTTCGTACTAAGGTAAAATGTTCAGTCTTTAAATTTGAATTCTTCCCTCATACAAGGCCTCGCTTGTGCGTTCATCATCCTCGCTCCGAGTAAGATGGTTGAACCTCTACTCAGTAGCCAAGGAGTTGGAACTCTTTTACTTTATTGAGCTTGAGCTTACATAACCATTTAAAAGAGTTTCTATCCGGTTTTCGTCTCCCAAAAAAAAGGACTGCGATATTGTTTTTGTTATTATTGTTAATAGCTTTATTTTGCTAGGTTTTTTTTCAGTAACTTAAATCTTACTTCTTGATACGGGAGGTTGCCTATATGGTGTCGTGTTGAACAAAATACCAAATATAATGGAATATGTTGAGGGGAAAGATGAAGATTAAATGGAAAATATATGTTTATTGTGTTTGTATTGACGAACCAACATACAATATTTAAATGGGATTACTATATGTGTTTAGTGGTAAATATCAGAATTTTTTACAAACTTTGGTGTATCCTAGTGTTACATCACTTGCATGTATTTACATATAGGTGCTAAGGAAAGAAATGAGAATGGAATTAGATTTGGACGATGGTGCCCCACTCTTAGATTCAGTTGCAGCTTGTACATGGTATCATGATGCATCATTTTAAATAATGTGTTGCATAAAGTTTGATTATCATAACCATATGATCTGCTACAACTTATTTGTTATTTTGATGAAAATTTTTATGATTTAATTGTAGATGTCAAGGCAAGAAGATATATCAATTATGGATATTGATGATAGTTGTTCCATTCTACAACTTTCAACTGGAATAGAAACATGTGTGAATTCTAAAGTGAAGGCAGCCAAACGAAAAGCAATGAAACCAAGAAGTGAGGTATGTGAGCATTTCACAAAATTTTCCAATTCTGAAAATGAAATTAAAGCTAAATGCAAGTATTGTGAGAAGGAATTTTATTGTGATCTATATAAAAATGGAACAGCGAGTTTGAGGGCACATATGAATTCTTGTAGAAAAAACCCACATGTTATTGAGACTAATCAAGCACAGTTAAGTCTACAACAAGGTGCAAAAGACAGTGAGGCGTGTTTAACTACTTGGAAATTTGATCGAGAAGTATGTAGTAAAGCTTTGGCTAGAATGATTGTGGTTGATGAACTCCCTTTCAAATTTGTAGAAGGTGATGGATTTAAAATGTTTATGGCTATAACATGTCCAAAGTTTCGAATCCCTTCAAGATGGACAGTTGCACGTGATATTGTTGATTTATATGAAGTTGAGAGAGAAAGGTTAAAAAGTTTCTTAAAAAATTCATCACAAAGAGTTTTTTTGACAACAGATACATGGACATCGATTCAAAAGATCAATTATATGTGTCTGACAGCTCACTTTATTGATAAAATTGGACTTTACAAAAAAAGATTATCGATTTTTGTCCAGTTACAAGTCATAAAGGTGAGTCCATTAGTTTAGCAATTGAGACATGCTTAAGGGATTGGGGAATTGACAAAATTTTGACGATTACGATTGACAATGCAAGTTCAAATGATGTTGCAATCAGTAATTTGAAAAGAAAGATGGCAAATTGGGATTCTACTATTTTAAAGGGAGAGTGCATTCATATGAGGTGTGTAGCTCATATAATCAATTTGATTGTTGTTGATGGCTTGAAAGATATGAGTGAGTCGGTGACAAGGGTCAGAGATGCAGTGAAATATGTTAAACAATCTCCTTCTAGATTAAATAAGTTTAAAGAATGTGTGAAGATTGAAAAAATTGAAAGCGAGAATTCTTTATGTCTTGACGTATCAACAAGATGGAACTCAACTTTCTTAATGTTGAATGTAGCTCAAAAATTTGAAAGGGCTTTAGAAAGATTTGATGAACAAGATCCATGTTATAAATTGGATCTTCAACTCACAAAATGGATTGATGTTGTGAATGATGGTGGAGAGGTGGTATTCGGTGCAGATGGCAAACCTAAAAAAGAAATGAGAACTTTCGATGGGAGGCCTACTAGTGCCGATTGGGAAAATGTTAGGACTTTTGCTGCTTTATTGCAAGTATTTTATGAACTAACTTTGAAAGTTTCATGTTCATTGTATGTCACATCCAATACTTTTGCACATGAGATTAGTTTCATTCACACAATATTGAAAGAGTGGAAAGAAAGTGATGATTTTGGTGTATATTCTATGGGAGTTAAAATGAAAAAAAAAATTGACAAGTACTTGGGAGATCCCGAGAAAATGAATAATTTACTCTATGTTGCGGTGGTGCTCGATCCAAGACACAAATTAGATTTTGTTGAATTCATGTTGTTAGAATTGTATGGAGATGAAATGGGTGCAAGAGTAGGAAAAACAGTAAAAGAAACTTTGCTTTCTTTGTATAAAAATTACAAGGAGAAGATGGAGCCTCAAGGAAGCAAATCAAAAGTGTTATCTATTCAACAAGTAAGTGACGTTGAGCAAAAAAGTGCAAGTCAAATAGATTTAAAAAGACAATCAATTCTTGAGAAGTACAAAAAGCAAAAGGCACAGAGTTTTGGTGATGGTAATATTTCAGAATTGGATAGATATCTAACTGAGATGGTTGAGGAGTATTCTGAATATTTTGATATTTTGGGATGGTGGAAGCAAAATTGTCATAGATTTCCCATACTTTCTGAAATTGCTCGTGATGTGTTGGCTATTCAAATATCAACTGTTGCTTCAGAATATGCTTTTAGTACTGGTGGGCGAGTACTTGATTGTTTTAGGAGTTCATTGACTCCTAAGATAGTGGAAAGCCTTGTTTGCACACAAGATTGGCTCCGTTCATGCCCAATACCAATTAATGTTGAAGAGACTTTGGAGGATATGGAAAACCTAGAAGATCGTAAGTTTATTTTTTTTATAAAAATGTTATAGTTATAATTTTTTTTATTGGTATAAACTTCTAATTCATTTTACTTGTATGTCATACTTTATTTTTCAGAGATAGCAAAACTTGGGTTGGACTCATCTTCCTCAACAATACCTGTGGATAAATCATAAATGAAATACGTAAGTGAGAATGATAAATGAAACGTTTTGTCATGTATTTTATTATGCTCTCTGTTTCATCTTCTGAATTCTTACTTTTCGAACATTATTCTATGTCCATCCATGGTTGATGCTGACACATTTTTCTACGATAAACAAAGATTATCGCATCTTATCTTATGTTCTTTTTCGTCGTGTGTTTTGGACTTTTGATTTATTGAGGTGCCAGGCTTTTGAAACTGCATAATGACATTCAAAGTTGTGGATACGAGGACGTGAAGATTATGTGGAAAATGCTGAGAAGAACAGAATTCAAGTAATGTCGCACCACGACAAGCACAAAAGTAGATGGTTTTGGAGGAATTTTTCATGGTCCAGCACCCATTCAAACCATGAAGGAGCAGCAGTTTCCTTTTCTTAAAATCAAACTTGATGAAGAAAAGCTCTCCAACTATTGCACAATAATATTATGATGATAGACTTGATTTCCTTCGAGATAGTCATGCACTCATGCTTACGTTTTGGTGATTGTAATATCTTCAAGTTTTTATCGTTTATGTTTGATCGTAATATCTTCAAGTTTGATTGTAATATCTTCGAGTTTGTATCGTTCAAGATAGTCAAGCACTCATGCTTTCTTTTTCTTTTTCTTTTTTTGGTTATAATTCACATTTTTTTTAAAAAAAAAATCGGTTATTTCGGTCGGTCCGAAATAACCGATTTAAAAATCGGTTCGGTTAATTCGGTTTCTATGATTAATTCGGTCGGTTCGGTTATTCTGAAATAAAATCGGTTAAATCGGTTATAGGTCTATTCGGTTCGGTCGGTCACCGAATAGACCGATTGCACACTCCTAGGACCGAGGGTAGGAAAACGTAAAATGTTTTTATTAAATAATTATTTTTAATTGTTTAAAATATGGTTGATGGTTTTCACATTTTTGAAAATATGGGTTTCGAGGTGATTTTATACGCCGGGACGTAATTTTTATCGGTGTTGGATTTTTAACAAAAACGCGAACTTTTTGGCAACCCGACTATTAAATTCACAAGCTTATTTTTACCAAAACTATTTTAATATTTTAATTAAATCCTAACTAAGACTAATGGACCTAAACTTATGCTTAATAGGCCTTTAGCCTTGTTAGGACATAATTAACTATATAAAATAAATTAAATACCCCAAAACCCTACATGAACTGCGCGCCACTTTTCAGAATTTTGTTCTCCCAAAACTCACTCATATACATGACAACACACACCACATATTGAAGAGGAAATATCGAGGAAAGCACAAGGAATTCAAGCCAAAGGTTCTTGCCCGTTCTTCGTCGTCAACGTTAATTCATGCGTATAAAACACAAAGGCACGCCATACTTCTTCCTTTTCTCGTCTTTCACACCATAGTAAATATTTAAAATTGTTTTGCATGAAGAAACAAGGAGCACTTGATTATATTTCGTTTTTCAAGCATATGTGATGTTAAAACATGGTTTATGGTTCAAATAACTTGTATATTATTTGGTTAAGGGGCTGCCATGACGTAAGTTAAGATCAAAAGTGGTTTACACCTATTCTAGAGTCATATACTCACGCCTAAAACACCTCAAAGTCGAAGGAAATAAGCAACATGCTGGAATCGTTTTTGCTGTCAAGGGTTTATGGGTTCGGGTTTCATGGTTAAGGGGAGGGCTGGCCTTGGCTTGGGTTTAGGGCTGGCCTGGGGTTAGGGTTGAGTCATGGGGGAGACTCCTAGCCAAACAAAGACTCCTACCCGAGAACCATGCGCAGATTTGCGCAGAGGTTGCGCGGCTTGCAGGGGAGTAAGGGCTCGGTCCAGGGCTCACGAGCTGGGCTAGGGTGTTTCATTAGGGTCCTAAGAAGGTGCACTAGAGGTTGGTTCGGGTGCTGGGGCGTCGGCTAGGTCCCTAGGCACATGAAACTAGAGTCCATGCAATTTGCAACTCTCGGCCAGCATAGGTGGGGAGTGGGGTGGGAAGGTTTTATAAGGGATCTAAGGGTCTAGTAGGGTACTCTAGTGTGTTGGTCAGGGTTTGGATCAACATGGTCTGGGGGTGACTCGAGAAAATAGAAAGATGGCTCGGGGTCGAAGTTTATGTGTCATAATAGGGTTTCTTAACTAAAATAAATTGAAAATGGCTCACGGGGGTCGAGTCTTGGTTCATGGGGCTAAAATAATATAAAAATACTAAATTTTGATTTTAGGAATTTTATATTAAAGTTTGGGATTTTTCGGAATTAAATCACCATCAAAACAACTAATTAAAGATAAATGAGAAAGTTTAATATTTAAGCAAAATAAAATTATGAAAAAATTAATTTAGGCTTAAATAATTATTTGGGACATGTTAGGGTCAAAGAAATCAAGAAAAAGTCAAAACGTAAATGTCAAGTCCAGGGGTAAAACGATCTTTTTACACTTAAAAATTAGTAAACATCATGGCAGTGATCTAAATGCTCTTTTTATGATATTATGATTATGTTTAAATGTTTATGAAATTATGCATGATGAAATTATGATTTTTAAACGTCCATGGATTTTTATGATTTAAGGTTGACATGTAAAAGATATGTTGCAAGCTTTGTTTCAAAAATAAAAATGATATATTACGCATGATTTTTATAAGTGATGGAAATGTAAAACGTTGAAGGAAGTGAAGTAATTGTGACTATAATGATATTATGTTGGAGATGTCGTGAGGGTTATGGTCCCACTGGGAGCTCGACGATTGTATTTCTCGTGACACCATTGAGGATATGAGGTTTGAGGTAAGGATAAGAATATCGTGAGGGGAGAAGGCCCCAGAGGGAGCCCATTTATGGGAGAAGGCTCCAGAGGGAGCCCCGATGATCGTATTCCTATTCGATGAGGATAGGCCAAGGCTCACTTGACGGGTGAGAGTGTCGCTGATGTCCCCGCCGCCCAGTACCGTGGTTACATGTAGATGGATCCATCGAATTTTTGAGGTTTGAGGAAAGTCACAATTAACGATCTGAATTCAACAAAGAAAAAAGAAAAGAAAAAATGTTTATGATCATGATAAAATGTTTTATGTTATGATTTGAGAAAAAGAAAAAAAGTTAATGTTTACGTTATGCATGTCATGAAAATGTTATTTTTACGTAAAATTATTTTCACTGTCGCATGTGATTTTATACGTATTATTTTATATCAAGATGATGGTGTGTTGAGTCTTTAGACTCACTAGGTGTGATGGATGCATGTAATGATGATGTTAATATTACTGGAGGTCTTGACGGTTGATTTTGCTGGAGTGTCGGTGCACACAACCCGAGGACCAGCGCTTTTATTTTTCCGCACTCATGACTTACGATTTGTGGTTTACGATTTACGTTAAAAATTTTACGACTTTTACTTATGTTTTGAGTGGTTTTTGAGAGGATGGGTAGGTTTGGTCACACATTTGACGTTTACATGTTTTAACTATTTCACTTGATTTTTCAAATACTAGTTGGTTGGTTTATTTTTAAAATGGAGCAAAATATTTTATGAAAATATTTTTATGTAGTATGGGTGATCGACCGAATTAAGGTAAGTTTTAAAAAAAAATTCTAATACTTTTTAAGCAAAAAAAAGACAGACGTTTCAGCGAAGGGGTTAGATTCGTTAATCTCATGTTGAGGAACACCAGAAGAATCGAAATGTTCAAGAAGCGTGCGAGAGAATTTTATTTTTTGAAAAGACATGTTTCAGCTGTTAGCTCATCGTGATAGATTTTTCCTTTCAATGGCCAAGTTGGTTTGGGCTCATTTAGAAGCCTCAGAGGAGATGGGCACGCCACATATAACCAATTTAGCCAAATTGGCCCACTGACCAAATTGGCTAGAGGGGACAATTATTATGTCCAAAAATAATTAAAAAGCCCATAAACAAAGCCCAACATTCGGCCCAAGAAGAGTTGCAGTTTGGTCCAAGAAAATACGATGGCAGGAGTTGAGCCATGACCCAACGTGAGCGATCATGGAATGTGGTTGAAACTTCTCCGTGAAGTGTGACAAAAGCAGAAGGAGGAATCAGAAAGAAGGCATCGACAAATCAACACAAAAAATTAACAGCAAACTTCTGGAGAATTCTGTCATTAATTGTTCGCTTGTTTTTCATTTTCCAAGCAGTCTTTTTTTACATATTCCTTCAATTTTCTTGTAAAAATGTAGATCAAAATTCATAACAGCATATTTAAGTTTGATGTTGTCTATGAATTTTCTCTATAATTTCTTTATTTTCCTCTGTTTATACGTTTAGCTTTGAAGTCATATCGAAAGAACTATAACTAACGGTCGAATCGAGACTCGCAACGCTTAACAAACGAAATTGGATCATTCACATTTGGTACGGTCACGTGCCTGACACGCCCGCAATTTTCATGATAAACACATGTTCACGTAAATTACCCAAAAGACAATGCTGCTTGATTAAACAAAAAAAAAAAAGAAGAAGCAATGTTTTTAAAAACTTTCGGACAGAAATTTTATATATAAAAAAAGAGATGAGGATGAGAACTACTTGATTTTTTGTATATCAAATGAAATGAAGGTTTTATAGCACAATTTGTGCTGCTCGACTTTGAACNAAATAAAGCCTGCACATGAAACACCTCTCTCTCTCTCTCTCTCGAAGCTCACCCGCCGTTGATTTCACAAATCGTCCTTGTTTCGAATTTGCTTAATCTTTAAGCTTGTTTCCATACAGTCGAACCAAGAATCCCAAATAGACCATTTTTACCGTCTTGTTTTTGTTTTTACTTTGTTCTACGAATTTTCTTAAGGAAGATAAAGGGTCGCTTCAGTATTTCCAACACCGACTTTACATAGAGTAGATACAAGGGTTTTTAGACAGATTCGAGAAAAAAAAATGGAAAAGAAAGTCTTGATAATATGCTGTGTTGTAGGGCTTTTGGGCTTGCTGTGTGCTGCTACGGGCTTTGCTGCGGAGGCCAAGAGGATTAAGGTAAATGTGAATTTGTTTACTAACTATAGCTGTAGATTTTGTTTTTGTAGTTTTCTTGATTGGATTGTTCTGTGTTTTTTTTTTTTTTTGGGTTTTGTTTGTAGCTTGCTTGCTTCTTTTTTCAATCATCTTGCTTGATTTATTTTTTTAAATCTTATCTATTTTAATGATTTGGAAGTTGTCAGTTAGAGGGGAAAATACCCTTTATTTAGGGTACTTACAAAAATCTGTTCGAGAAATAACTGCTTTTAATGTTGGGTCAAGGTGTTTGGTTTTGCTTGCTTTGTTGAAGGGAGCAGATTGTTTTAGCATTTTAATATGATTTCGCTATGGAGTATTAGGATTTGTTTTTTTTTTTATTCTTAAATCTCTTTTGCAGATTAATTGGCGAATTATATGTTTTTTGGATGACTTATAATTAGTAGAAGTTTTGTAGGTTGGGCGTGAACTACTTGTGAGTTATGTTTTGTGTTGCCTTCTTTCCTGGGGAAAAAAAAAACTATTATTTTATGAATATCAGATCCCTTCACAGACCAAGTTTAACGTAATCCTTCCTATTCAGTGACACCAAATCTTCCTATTAAGTGACATCAAATCAGGCCAAAGTCGTCCTACAGAATTGGATTGTGTCTTTATGGTTTGAGCCCTTCTTCTTTGTTATCTAAATCCCTTTTGACCATATTAGCAGTAAGTTGAATTGGGCGATGATTGGGGTGGTATTAATACAAATATCTGTCAACATCTTTATGGTAATTCTTCACATGGTGGTTCCTTTGGCATTCTTGCACATTATATAATTGTGCTGGCCAGGAGTATCCATTTTGCACCTCCCTAGACTAGGTGGGTACCGTGCATACTTTTTACTTACGTGGGTCATGGAGTAATATGTTACTGAAGCTCATGTGCTCAAAGAGCGTCGTGATACTTAAATATTTTGTTAGTCTTTCTTAGTGCACATATCCACGACCACATTGAACATTATGTTGTTTTGCCAGCCTTTTGTGCGAGCAGTTTTGGTTTGTGAAGCCTGCAACAATGGGACAAATGTATTTCTCTTAAATCTTAATGATTTACTATGATATTTTTGACTGTTCTGGAGTCTTTAGAATGCATGGTTCATAGACTCATAAATGATTTTAACTAGTCCACGTTTTCAAATAATTAAAATTGAAAACTAGAGTGGAGTTAGTGTAATTTAGCAAATTGGAGTAACGATAAATTTGAGTGTTGCTTTTAAATTTTTAATGCTTTTGACTATTTTTATTTTCAGTTGATCTTTTCATTTGTAATTTGTTCTTGAACTATGAGGTTGTTCTTGAGTGAGAACTCTGTATAAAAGGCTATAAGGTTAGACTCTGCCTAAAAACTAGATTTGAACACTAGATTCAAGATGAACCTTTTTACTAGTTTCTGGTCGAATGATGCAGTTTAAATGAATTTTAAATATAGAGGGTATGTTTGATTTCCTTCTATATATCACATAATTCTCTAAATGACATGTGATACACGGGTAACAAGAATCTTTCTATTATATTCTATAGGGTAGATTTCACCCCTGAACCGTTTATTACTTGCGAGGCAGGTATTTGTGTTGACCTCTGTCTTGTGCCCTAAGTCTTAGTCAAGTAATCATTTGGTTCCTTGTTCATTATACAGAGTTCTGATGTTAGTTCTTCCTCTGCCACTGAATGCATTTATCCAAGAAGTCCTGCTCTTGGCCTTGGATTAACCGCAGCTGTTTCTCTCATGATCGCGCAAATTATAATCAATGTTGCTACTGGATGCATTTGTTGTAGAAAAGGGCCACATCAATCAAACTCTAATTGGACTTTAGCACTTGTTTGCTTCGTTGTCTCCTGGTAATGATCAGAATTTTTTCCTCTTATTCTATGCACGTGAAATGACTTGCACTCAAGTGCAAACTCTTGAAACTTTTACAGAATAGTTTAGATTACCTATATGTTGCCAAACTATATTTCTGTTCGATGGACTTCCACGGCTTATCACCATATATCAGCAGATAATATTTTTCATGCTTAATTCTAGTTTTCTAGGCTAGCTGTGTGAAACCTGAACTCAAAATACTTTTTGGGATTATAGTTTGCAAGTTAAATAGGAAAAAAGTTTATAAGCCTCCGACCTCCCTCCCTAAACTGCCACTTTCTTCCCCTTGAAACTCATCTCATAAAATACTCAATTGTTGTTTAGTGCAGCTTGTTTCTGACATGATGTTATACAGGTTTACGTTTGTAATAGCATTCCTTCTGTTGCTAACGGGCGCAGCACTCAATGAGCAACACAGTGAAGAGAACTTGTACTTTGGCAACTACTACTGTTATGTTGTCAAACCAG
This sequence comes from Primulina huaijiensis, assembly GCF_012295235.1. Taxonomy (NCBI): domain Eukaryota; kingdom Viridiplantae; phylum Streptophyta; class Magnoliopsida; order Lamiales; family Gesneriaceae; genus Primulina; species Primulina huaijiensis. The sequence goes on along the minus strand of NC_133317.1, from coordinate 9,594,551 downwards.
GTGTTTTTGCTGGAGCTGCCGTCTTATCCCTTGCCAGCATCTTTCTTGGGATCATCTATTACATTACCTTAACTTCCGGAAAAAACAGAACTGGTCCATGGGGTGTGTCTGCTCCGCCTAGTCAAGGTGGCATTGCCATGGGACAACCACAGTTTCCTCCGCCCCAACATAATGCTCAAGGTCCTGTTTTCGTGCATGAAGATACTTACACAAGGCGTCAGTTCGCTTGAAGACTCTCTTGTTAATAGGAGTTTAGGTAGAAGGCTTTGTCGATTTGACTGAATGACGCACGTATATTGCTGTCTGAACATCGTCATAATCTATGTTCTTTAAAACCAATGTTTATTATATGAACTTGTAAGATAGGCGATTGAGATTGTTTTATTTCAAGCGATCCCAAATTTTAAAAGTCCAGATAAAGTTGAAATATTACGTTTGGAAATTCATATTAATTAATTTATCCTATGTTGTTATTTGCGTTCATGTGATGTGTTTTCACCACTATTTTGCGATACCTGCTCCAATTTATCACCCGGCTATTTTTCATATGGAACATGTCTGTTAAAAGAAATAATTTAATGAGAGTCAACTATGCATGAGAAGAAAATAATAATTACCAGGAATTTATTATTTTCAGACAAGGTGTTTTTAAACTCGTTAAATTCTCTGTGTGACTTGGATCATTGGTTTATCGAACATATAAGGGCATCTGCATCCGTTCTCATTAATCCATGTTAATAACTCTCCATCTCCTCAAAAATTATGGAGTCCACGAGCCATATATTCATTACATTAACACTTTCCCATTATTAACTCACACCCACATTCATTTAATATCAACTTTCATTATTTATGGGTCCCACTGTCCACTTACTCATTTTTTTTCTTTTTAATTATTTCAATATCTTTCTAATATTTTTAAAATTTTACAACAAATATTACTAAAAATAAATAGTATTATTATTTTAAAAATAACTTAATTCCAATATTCATTAAAATATTATTAAGAAATGAAAAATTTCTTTAGAACATGCCTTAATTATGACGGTTGTTAAAAAACCGTCGCAATTAGCGACTTTTTTAAAAAACCGTTGCAAGTAGCGACGCTTTTCAAGTTGCGCCGGTTTACGAAAAACCGTCGCAACTTGCGAAATAATGCCGTTCATTCTAGTGAATTTCTTGGCAGCCAAAATTAATAACTTCTACACCCACATTAGTGCATGAACATTAATGGGCGTTAATGGATGCCCTAACAAGTGCTCCATTATTTGATTACCAAACAGGCAATGACGACATTGCCATAATCCACAAACCAATGATCGTAGACCTCGAGAAGAGTTCAAGAGAAGCACAAAATCAAAATGCAAAGCAATCCCATTCAGCTTTTGCTTTCATTCCCCAGTCTGTTTGTTCTGTGGAAGCGCTTGCTGAGCTGATCTCATCATCGCATGTACGACTCAACCAATTCAAAACCAAGTCTGGATTTCGAACAGTTCTCAAGACCATGTTTTTGTCGACATTCTCAGCAATGTTTTACTCTCTTTTGTAAGAACCAGTTTACTACTGCAAATGCCTGTTTTCTCTTTGTTATCCTAAACATCAGCAAACTTTTCCACTCTATTCAGATTTCTTGGTTGGTGGTGGTACTTGTTGCATCAATATAATTCAAGCTTCGAGCCTTAAATTCAAATCCAATCTATTTTTTTTTACTTTATGTTCTCGTTTTTCATAGTCTTCTTAAGTTAAATCGTACCCTTTCGATCATATTATATCTACGGGAACATGACTGCAAATCCATCACATCTTTTCTTATAATGGACTCGAATTGAATTTATTTTAATATCCCATCTATTTTTGATACGAGAACAAAACTCCATTATTTGATTACCAAATAGGTAAAGATGACATTGCCATAATCCACAAACTAATGATCAAAACCAAGAAGGTTTAAAAAACTCCTATGCAATAACCAAAAAAAGGTCCAAGAGAAACCGCAAAATCAAAACAACGCACAAGCAAATCCCATTCAGCTGCTTTCGGTTTTGTTCCCCATTCTGTTCTCTGGAAGCGCTTGCAGAGCTGGCCTCGTTATCGCCTGTATCATCCGATGAAAAACAAAGTCAAGGAAAAATCTACATTACAATAAAAAATAATGGATGATGACAAGATCACACCTTATTGCCATTTTCATCTTTGCTCGATTTATTTGTGATCTGTAGTTTCTCTTTCAACATCTTGGTCAGCTTTCTCATACTCAGCTCACTCAAATCCTTGTTTTTGTCTACTTTCTCAGCAATGTCTTTGGCTATTTTTACGCTCTCTTTTGTAAGAACCTTACTACCGCAGCTCGCAATGTTCTCTTTGTTATCCGAAACATCAGCAATATTTTTCACTGTAGCAGATGCCTTGCTTGCAGATTTCTTGGTTGTTGTCAAAGAGTTTAGTTGAATGGTAAAACTTGAATCAATTTCTGTAAATCTTGGTGGAATCGAACTGCCTGGTTCAGCTTTTATGCCAGAGGTCTTGATTTCTTTAAGGAAATCAGCATTCTGAAGCATAGGAGAATGAACTGTTGCAGCACTCTCTGAACCACCTAAGTGTTTGATTGGGGAATTCTTTATGCTGGCAGGTACATTTTCCACTGCATCTGAAGAAGGTGCGTCATCTACAGCTTTTTCACTTGCTTCAGTTTGTAGATTTTCAACTTCATCACATAAAATTTTTCCAAGTGGCTGTGCTTCTCTACTGGATGATTTTTGAACTCCACATTCAGTGCCTTTAATTGGGTTCGACTCCATTTCAAGAAATTCAGCATTCAGATGAAGAGTAGAATCAACCGTTCCTGTCTCCGAGCAGTTAAGCTGCCAGTTTATGTTGGCAACCACACTCTCCGATACCTCCTCCTCAGCAGCTATTATGTTTCCCACCGGCTTTTCTTCACCGGCTTGTTTCACTCCATTACCCACTTCATTAGTCGGGTTCATTTCATTTTCTTTTCCTACCTCATCTCGCTTCACATCATCTGCAAATTCTTCAGACATGAAATGAAATAGCTTGTATGACCATATATCAAGTTGAACTAATCAATTGCAAAATTATAAACATATATTTTTAGCTAGTAATATACCAGGAATTGGCATACCATGGCCATCTTCAACATGGTCATTGCTCTCATTCAGTGTCATTGCGACATTTCCACCGTTAGAAGGTTCTGTTTCATCGGCTATCTCCCCATCCAGCTCTGAACCATTAGAAGGTTCTGTTTCATCTGCTATCTCCCCATCCAGCTTTGAACCTGCCTCACAATGGACGTTTAGTTGTTCATCTCCTGCATCAATACACTGATCCATCTCCAGGTTAGGATAGTCAGTTTCGGAGTTCTGGCTCAGTTTATCTTCCACATGGCTTTCATCATTCTCATCTGATATATCTTGTTTTTGACCTGAAGAAACTTCTGTAACATCCACTCTCCTAAAATTCTTCTCCGAGGATGTTTCTACTTCGATTCCTGCAAGATTAAACATTACAGAATTGTCAGTTGTCACTAAACTGAGGAACTCATTCAATACTTAAAAAAAGGAAAACATGAAAAACAAGAAGAAAAAAAATACCAGTAATTTCTGATACTTCATGCACACCATCTGAGACCTCTTTCACGTTCATCTCCATATTATAACCTTCACCTTCTTCTTTCATAAACAAATCACTCCTCAAAATCTCGGGCTTTTCATTCTTCACCTCACGCGATATCTCCACATTCTTCTCTGCCAACCTTGCTGATCGACGAGTGCTATAAACTCGCCTAACCTCACTCTCCTTCTTCAATCCCCTTCTCCGACCAGTAACTTCCAATGCTACTGGAGTCAACGGAACACCCTTTTTTTCGTCCTCTTCTGCGCATTCCTTAAACTGGGACTCCATTTTCCTGCAAGCTGACGCAACTGGAACCCTCCTTCTCGAAGATTGGGCCACCACTGTTGGAGTTTCGGTTGCATCAGCTCTTGATTCCTCCTTGTTTTTGGCCTGGGTTTTTCTAGCTGTGCCCCGTGTCCTAGTCATTGGTTGCAAAGTTTGGGGCTCTTCTTTTGCAATAGTTCTCCGGCGTGTAGTCCTACCACCAGTCGGAGGAACATATGGAGATGTTACCTCTAATTTTGCAGGGGATTCAATTGATGATTGTGCTGATTCGGATTCCTTGGGTTGTGAGATCTCCTCAATCCCTTCAACCTTCAACCAAATGTACACGAATATTTTCAGAAAATGGATTTCCAAGAATAAACAGGTAGAACATGAAAGAAACTGGATCGACACTGACAAGTTACAAGGAACCACACAATGATCGACAAAGATCGGTTCTCTCAACTCTTTAACACACACACATTTATTCGTTGATATGTTAAATCCGAGCTAATTGCGCAATCAAATTAAAATTCACAATAATTTTAAGGAGTTTAGAACTTTCAAACATCAACAGATTCTTAATCGTGACATTTCATATTCTCCCTAGAAACAAATTTTTATCTTATTTCAACAACAATTACTAATAATTACATGAGAATAATCAACGAACACATATGAAATCTTCGATCTTACATCCAACAACATACAGAAAAAGACCAGATCAAAAGACAAAATCTAAGTGCATCTGGAGGATAATTTAAGTAGTTACAGACCAAAACAAAAAAAACGAAACTTACAAAATCAAGAGATTTGAGAGCGTCAGCCATAGCAATATTCGTCATGTTAGCTGGAATGCTATTCCTCTTGCACAGAGATTGCAACTGCCTCCTCGTAAGACTCTGAGAATCCATTGCTTCCTCGCAGATTCTGAAAAAATTGACAGGGTGAATTTTGAGCTGGCTTCTCTGATGAGCGGCGAGAAAAAAGTATATCACATATATATAGCCGGCGCTGGGGAAGAAGACCCTAGAAAATATTACCGTTGGAGCTCGTATTTCAAATTTGAATATTTTCCTTTTTCTACATTATGGATTAATTGGTATCTAACGGGCCGGATCATATTGCAACTTGGTTCTTCATCTAATTCAATCTAAAAAATATTAACCGGATTCAATTTCAAAACGAATTCGTCTAGTTTTTCGTTCTGTTTAAATTTTACATTCCCGCAATTGAAATAAATTAGGTTAGCTTGCGTTTGAATCGATGGATTTCAAATGTATTCAAATATATTTTTGTTGTTCAGAGAAGTAAGACCATAAACTTCAGGTCATCATCTTATATTTTTATATATGTTTTTCATGTTAATAATTATAGATTCCAAGTTCACACAATAACGATGTTATTTGAAATTCATTCTATTTTATATTATTGTTGCCTAAATAAGTAATATGTGAATTAAAAATTTGATCTATAGTTTTATTGTAAACAATAAAAATATGATCGAAATTCCCTTATATCTTTAATTTTTAGATTTGATTCATAAATTTTATTTCCTCCTTAAAATGTTAATTTGAAGAATTTGTTTTACTTGTTCTTTTATTCTACGAAGTCAAATTCCGATTAAATCGGATCTAAAACCAAGAAGTTTAGAATCAGACGGCTAAATCAGGACTTGCAACCTCTTGTTTAGGAGTAGGCATATTGTGAGACTGTCTCACGAATCTTTATCTGTGAGACGGGTCAACCATATCGATATTCACAATAAAAAATAATACTCTTAGCATAAAAAATAATATTTTTTCATGGATGATCCAAATAAAAGATCCGTCTAAAAAAATACGATCCGTGAGACCGTCTAACACAAGTTTTTGCCCTCGTTTAGAAAAGTTATGTAATGCCCGAGATTTTTATATCATGATTAAGCGGAGATTATTGATTATGATTTGATAAGATTATAAACGGATTACTCCGAGATCAGATTTGGGCAAAACATATGAAGTGTGTAAATTTTGGACAGAAAGAGTGGCGCCCGAGCGGTAGAAAATACCCGCCCGAGTGCCAGTGTTCAATAGGATTATGTTTCGGGCAGAAGGTGCGACGCCCGAGCGGTAGGTTGTGACCGCCCGAGCGCCAGTGCAACACAAGTTTGAGAATTGGACGGAAAGTCTGGCGCCCGAGCGGTAGTGTTTGACCGCCCGAGCGCCAGTGGTTGCAAAGATTGTGCTTGGGCAGAATGTCTGGCGCCCGAGCGGTAGAATATTACCGCCCGAGCGCCAGTGGATGACAACGGAAAGCTCGGACATAACATTCCGCGCCCGAGCGGTAATGTTTAACCGCCCGAGCGCCACCTAAGTTTGGTGAAATTGAGCCACGTATCATTAACCATGCAATGCAATATATATATAACAAGCATTTCAATCTTCCGAGGACAAGAAGGAAAGGAACGAGGAAGGCTTCAGAGAAAGGTTGAAAATCCTTACGCCTTTATATTTCGATCCGTCCGTTAGATTTTAAATCCGACTGCGGTATCGTGTTCCTATCGACGCAGGCTACAACTGGACGTAAGTTTTGTTACGTTTGGATATGATTTGAAATTATGATATTGTCAGATTTGAATAAGAATCATATATGGTGTTTCTGATACAGTAGACATCGTATAATTGAAGTCAGATCGAAGAACAGACTGTGTCTGTAATTGTTTTGATTTTCAGAACTGTTATGATAGAGATTGTACAGAATTGAGAGTATGATCTATTATTGTTGAGAGTATGAATTATACCGATATTGATTATGAGTTCTGGTAGTATATCTGTGATGTTGAGATTGACGGGGTTATCGAGACTGTATTGTTATGCCGTCGAAACATCCGTAAATTGATATTGATCAGATTCGGTATTGATTGAGATTGTATCGTTATATTGTTGACATTGACAGATTATATTGTGATTTGAGTATTGATCAGAACAGGTCGTAAGTTGAGTTATACATTGATATTGTGCATATTGATATTGTCATTGCCAGATTGGGTATGGACAGATTGGAGTGCGAGACTTCGTCTTCGTCAGATCGAGAAGATAAAGGTATAAATCAATGTGAATCGGGAGATCGACTTAAGTCAGATTGGACTTGAGTTTCCCTAAATCACATACTTGTATGTTATCGCTTTTCATACATTTATATCGTTTGAATGAATATGCTTTGTGTATTGATTTATAGAAAAGCATAGAGTAGTAGATAGCTATTGAGTGAGAGTCACTGACAGAAGGGCCAGATTAGGACAGAGTTGTTAATGGCCCATTGCACATTGTCAGAGTTAGAGTTTAGGTAGATATACCTAGCCTTTGGCAGAACAGCCAAGACACCGGACGTTTGGTCATATCGATGTGCTTAGAAAAAGAGCGACTTCTATTGTAGATAATCGATATAGAGAGGACCAAAGTCCGTAAATAAGAACGTACCGCCACCACGATCGGGAAAGTAGGTGGGAGATTGTTGCGTTCTTATTCAGATCGGGATCCCTAGATTAGAAATGAGTCGAGTTTGAGTCTGAGAGTCACAGAGTGTGATTCCTTATTTGATATTGAATTATGTTCCTGATTTTGGTACTTGTTTAGAGTATTGATTCATGTTTTGATTGAGATACATGTATGTATATCTGATGCATGCCTTTATATTGTTTATCTGACTGCATGTATACTTGGTTTATACTGAGATTTATTCTCACCGGAGTTATCCGGCTGTTGTCTTGTTTGTATGTATGCATGACAACAGGTGGGACAGGATCAGGGTCAAGAAGAGAACGAGGCTGGACTAGATAGCGTGGAGATCCGGGCTCAGAATTAAATTAGAATTCAACACTGATATGTAGTTGGACCTAGTTGAATTATTATAGACAATACAAGATTGGTATGTTTATGTTTAATATGTATTTCAGATCGAATTACATTACGTTTCCGCTCTGCATTTTAAAAAAAATTTTTAGGACCCTAATTACTTGTTTAGTATATTGATCCTAATGACGATTAAGAAGATGAATTAGCGTCCGGGTCCCCACAAGTTAGATTTCAGTTTATTGGTATATTTCATAACTAATAAGACATGCCAAAGTAAATTGATGAGTTATTTTCTTATATTTTTAATAGTTTGATTCAAATATCATATTTATAATTATAATGATTTTGTTGGAAAAAGAATTAATTAAATTATATATGAATGAAGATGGAAAAAACACTAATAATAAAAATAAAACCCTTGAATTAACTTAACTTTTATTTCATCTTCATTTATATTTTATTTCAAATGGTTTCAAATCAAGAAACCTAACCTCGTGTATTTGAATACACTAAAATACAATCGATGAGTGTTGTTTTTCAAAAAAGAAGTTTGACTAAGATTATTCATCGAAATTTCTTTATATTGTTTTACCTTTTAGTGTAATTATTAAGGAATTTAATTTTTGAAAGCACTCAAAATATCTTGTCAAATAAATTCGAATACTCATTTTATCATTATTGTGAAATAAAATCTACCAAAATCTTTTTACCAGTTTTTTTTCCTTTTTAAAAAAAGGTTTTAAAAAAATGGTAAGTGCGTAAATAAAATTTTATAGTGTGTAAATTAAAAACGTTGCTAAAGTTCAAAATAGTATTTCCAACAAATATACGGAAAAAGATAGCAGGTGAAGAGGAGACGTCGGGTGGCGCACACACACACTTCAATTTTTTTTTTTGAAAATGAAAAAAATATTTAAAATTTTATTTTTGATTGTTTCAAATCCCAAATTCTAAATTAGAAATTGGAACAATTCTAATTCCGAATATTTTATTTCTTTTCTCGTCTCTCGTAATAGAATATCAAAATCAATATATTGATATTATTTTGATTTTTGATTGTTTAAGATATTGGATTCTTATCATTATTCGGTATATTGCTAGTAACGATCTTATCCAAAAATATTTTATATTACTATTATATTTCATTTCACTTCATTTGTAAATACTTCACTGATATAATTAACCTTAAATTTTATTATTTCGAGTTTATACAATTTTATGCATCTCACATACAAATATGATTTGACAAATATTTTACTGTTTTTTCCTTTTTATCCCAATTCGAGTCTTGTTTCCCGATATGTAAACGCGCTAAAACTTTTAATGTCATAATCCTATCATTTGGTTATGTTTCAAAGATATTGGATACGAATATGATATTTGATTAGTAAGTGTTTCATTGAAGCGATTTATCTTCATACTCGTTATAAGTGAACCCTTGTAACAAGTATCCTACCATACTCGACTTTTTCCAATATAAGTGGTGATATGTAGTGACCCGTTCTAGAATCACCTACTAATCAAGAGCTAAGCATGCAATTAACCTAAATAACAATAATCAGAGATAATTGCGGAAACTGTTAATAAACAATAGTTATACAACCCAATCGAAGTCCAGAATAGCTCAAATCAAAATATACGTTACAACCATATCGAATCAAAACAGTACTGATAAACTAAATCAAACGGCTACTCAACGTCCTCCTCTTGAGCCATCCAACCTGAGGTCTGCCCCGTTGGAATAGGGTGTTCAAGATAAACAAAACTGAGGACGTGAGCGATAAGAACGCCCAGTACGAAAGCATGAGTATACAAACCTATATGACATGAACATGCTATGATATGATACCAGTGTAGTCAAGAAACATGAATCACAAAAGATCTCAACATGCTCAGTCTAGAGGCGTCAAGTGGATAGTGTCGCGCGGTACTCTTTTGGGTCACTACATCCACTACAAGATCAGACGTGGACCTGAAATCTCTCGGATCACCGAAGCCCTCCTGACCCGTCGGACACTATGTACTCTCGGTGTCCATGCGTCCACAAGATAGGGCTGAGCGGCCCCACAAGATATAGCTTATCTCGAAAGAGATACAGCTCAACAGTAAAGGCTATCTCGAAGGAGATACGGCTCAACATGAAATGCAACATGCAGCATAAAGTGTGACATAATAGCATGCATCATATGACATATATCAATGCAGCAAATAATCATGTAACACATATAAGAATGTATACTCGACCAGGATATCTCGGATAGTACTTTTGTATCTCTATTACTGCAATCCTAATCCACAGGAAAACCAGAACAACCATGTATAGTCCAAGCCTATACATCGAGTGAAAACTATACTAAAACATATCTACCAGACTTAACTAGAGTATCAAATATTCCTGAAATACTAATGATACAATTCTATACCTTCGTCCGTATGCTCTGAGTCCAACCGGTCCAAGTTCGAACAGTTCGTTCCCTAGCTGCCCTGTACGGACTGCTCTACTCTGTCCAAACTGTTCTGCCCTGTTTACTGCTCAGCTCTGTCCGGACTGCCCTGCTCTGTTTGGACTGCTCTGCTCGATCCTGTCCGGACTGCTCTGCTCTGTCCGGACTGCTCTGTTTTGACTTGCCCGGACTGCTCTTCTCGGACTACTCTGACTAACATACGAGTTCAGACATATTCCCTAGCACCAGTTCGGACTTAATCCCTAGCACTGGTTCCAGTTCGGACTTAATCTCTTGCACTGGTTCGGACATATTCCCTAGCACTGGTTCAGACATACCACTTCTGTTCAGCCACTAACTAGGCTGCCATGACTTCTGAAATCAGGTATGGCTTCTGAAATCAGCTATGGCGGTTCCAGTATCAATTAACAAATGATTTACTTAATTAAAGACACTTAATCATGTTTAATTAACTTAGTAGAATTAGGCTAATACATTCTCCTACACTTAAAAAGATTTTGTCCTCGAAATTAGGTTTAGATAATGAACAAAACTGAATAATAACATCTTTATTACATCTCTATTGTTGTTGAATACAGTTGATATTTGAATAACAACTGAATGCACAACTACATCCAAAGTACAACTACAATATAACTCAAAAGAGCTCTGGATTCTCTGAACGCATACGACTCTCTAACTCCCAAGTGGCTTCTTCAGTGCCTCTGCGCTGCCACTGAACTAAGACAAGAGGAATGAAGTTGGACTTCAGATGGATGTAAGATGTGAGACTCATCTGCTACATACCGTCTCAACAAAGATACGTGGAACACATTATGAATACTCAATAGGTACGACGGCAATGCTAGTCTGTAAGCCAAATCTCCAACACTTTCCAATATCTCAAATGGACCAATAAACCTCGAAGATAGCTTACCCTTGAGACCAAATCTCAAAATCCTGCGAAAAGGCGAAACTCGGAGAAACACTTTCCCACCTAGCTGAAACTGAAGAGGTCGACGCTTGATATTCGCAAAACTAGCATGTCGATCCTGTGCAGTCTTAATCTGTTTCTTGGTTACTGCAACTTTATCAATAGCCTGCTGGACTAACTCTGGTCCCTCAATCTGTCATTCCCCAACTTCGTCCGAGAATAATGGAGTATTACAACGTCGCCCGTACAATGCGCCAAATGGTGCCATACCAATACTTCGATGATAGCTGTTGTTGTACGCGAACTCAATCAAAGGCAAATGATCCTGCCAAGCGGGTCCGAAATCCATAACACATGATGATAAGCAATATTCAGACTCAGTGAAGTACCCAATCCTGACTGGAAACTACCCCAAAACCGTGAGGTAAAACGAGGATCTCTGTCACTGACAATACTGACTGGCACTCCATGCAAACGTACAATATCTTGAATGTACAATCGAGCCATATGATTGAAAGTGAAATCGCGGTTATATGGCAGAAATGAGCAGACTTGGTGAGTCAATTCACCACTACCCAAATAGCATCACTGTTCCTCGAAGACAATTGCAAGTAAGTAATGATGTCCATCGTGATATGCTCCCACTTCCACTCAGGAATAGGTAGATTCAACAATAATCCTTCAGGTTGACGGTGGTCTGCCTTAACCTGCTGACAAACTAGACACTTGGAGACAAATTGATGCACGCTGCGCTTCATCCCTTTCCACCAAAATCGAGTCCTCAAGTCTTTATACATCTTGTTGCTTCCTAGATGAACAGTCAACTTGTTGCGATGAGCCTGAGACATGATCTCTTCCCTCAAAGTGTCATCATCTGGTACTACAACCCAACTAGACAAACACAGAAGACCATCAGACTGATAGTGGAAACCGCTATCTCCATCAGCTAACCGAGCTAATCTCTAAGTCTTGAGATCAGACATTTGAGCATCTCGAATCTGAGTGAACAAAGCTGGCTCAGATAAAATGGTAGCAACACGAATGCTCTCCATACCCTTCCGATGCTTGAAGTTAAACCCCAACGAACAACAATCCTGGACAGCAATAGACATAACACTAGTCTGAAGTGCATAAACTCTCAGCTTGCGACTATGAGCATCGGCTGTGAGATTCGCAGAACTTGGATGATATTTGATCACACAATCATAATACTTAAGTAGATCCATCCAACGATGTTGTCTCATGTTCAAATTAGCCTGAGTGAACAGATACTTCAGACTCTTATGGTGAGTAAAGATTTCAAACTGAACATTGTACAAATAATGACGCCAGATCTTCAGCGCAAACACAATAGCTGTCGATTCCAGATCATGAACATGATAATTCTCCTCGTGAGATTTTAACTGTCTGGAAGCTTAAGCGATCACATGACCATTCTGCGTCAACACACACCCTAAGCTCTGCAAAGAGGCATCGGTGTAGACACTGAAACCATCAGATCCTGACGGTAACACCAAAATAGGTGCAAAAGTCAGAAGTCGGCAAAGCTCTCTGAAACTATCTTCGCACTCAGATGACCACTCAAATGGAACATCCTTCTGAGTAAGCTGCGTCAATGGTCTAGCTACATGAGTAAAATTCACAATGAAACAACGATAATACAACGCCAGACCCAGAAAACTACGGATCTCGGCCACTGTCGTCGGACCTGACCAATTCAGTACTGCCTCAATCTTTCAAGGATCCACATAAACTCCTTCCTTGGAAATCACATGACCAAGGAATACCACACGATTAATCCAGAACTCGCACTTACTCAGCTTAGCATACAATTGCTTCTCGCGAAGAATCTGCAACACAATCCTCAAGTGTTGGGCATTCTCCTCCACACTCTGAAAATAAATCAAGATACCGTCGATGAAAACCACAACAAACTGATCCAAATAATCTCGAAAGACTCGTTCCATCAGATCCATGAACACCGTTGGTGCATTCGTCAATTCAAATGACATCACTAGAAACTCGTAATGCACATATCTAGTATGGAATGCAGTCTTGTAAATATCAACATCTTTGACTCTCATCTGATAATAACCAGATCGCAAGTTAATCTTGGAGTACACAGAATTACCCTGAAGCTGATCGAACAAGTCATCTATACGAGGTAACTGATATTTGTTTTTGATCGTCACCTGATTCAGCTGACGATAATCAATACACAGTCGCATCGGTCCATCCTTCTTATTGACAAACAAGACAGGAGCTCCCCAAGGTGAAATACTCGGGGGAATATAACATTTATCAAGAAGATCCTGCAACTACTGATTCAATTCCCTCATCTCTGACGGAGCCAGACGATAGGGTGCACGAGAAATTGGTGCAGTCCTTGGCACTAACTCGATGCAAAATTCCACCTCTCTAATCGGAAGAAAACCAAGAATCTCATCTGGGAAACATCAGGAAATTAACAAACCAATGGAAGATCATCTATATCATCACTACTTGTGGACAAATCAATCGCATAGATGAGGTAGCCTTCCTCGCCCGACTCTAAAGCACAACAGGCTTTTAGAGCGGATACCACTGGCATTGGAGGTCACGCTCCCTCACCGTAGAAAAACAAACTAGAGTTCTCAGTCATACGAAACTGAACAAGCTTCTGGTAACAATCCACAGTAGCTCAGTAGGTGGTCAACAGATCTATACCCATAATACAATCAAAGTCTTCCATCTCTAGGATCATAAGATTTGCAGTCAACTCGTTACCCTCAAAATCTAAAGGACAACCCAACACTAGATGCTTCACTAACACCGAATGACCCATCGGAGTAGAAACAGAAAGAATGACGTCTAGAGAAACATACGGTAACTTATGACGCTTAACAAATCGTGCAGATATGAATGAATGTGATGCTCCGGTATCAATAAGAACAAAAGCAGGAATACCGCATAAACGAAAAGTACATGCTATGACTCTCCCTGTCTCATCTGCAGCCTGATCCTGGTTCAGCGCAAATACTTAACCCTGGGCACGAGGTCAAAGATTCGAACCTCCCACTGCATGACCCTGTGTCCTCTGCTGAACAGTCGTCTTAGATCCGGAACCAGATCGTGCTCCACCTCGCAACCGAGGACAATTCTTCTTAAGATGACCCATCTCTCCGCACTGAAAACAAGCTCCTGCGGCTGTTCGACACTGTTCAGATGGATGGTTCTTCCCCCAATGCACACAAGAAACCTTATTCTTACCAAAGAATAAAAAACTTCTAGATCGAGATCCAGATCCAGAAAAAGAAAAACCAAACTTCTTGAAAAACTGAGATCGAGGTGATAAGTGCAATTTATTGTACTTTTATTACTTGTTTTTAACTTAGAATTTTGTGATTCTTGAGCAGGTTTTATGTGATTTGTTGTTGTTTTTGTTGTTGTAGTTTGGAAGTTTAGAATAAGAGTTTGGAGTAGTAAAATATTGAATTGGAAAGTGCAAAAGATAAAAATTTCAGAAGCTCCAGCGCACCCGCGCTAACACAGGCAGCGCACCCGCGGTAATTGAAAATCAAATTTCAGAAGTTCTGCCGAAGCTGTACCGCACCCGCGGTCCTTGTTTTACCGCACCCGCGGTCACTGGAGTTCGAAAATGAAAGTTTTCCCCGAAACAGCAGCGCACCCGCGGTGCCATCTTTACCGCACCCGCGGTCGTTGACAGACAAAGTCCGGAAATTCTGAAATTTGGTGTGCTGCGCATGGGAGTTGATGACTTTTGTGTTTTGCGTGCAAAGACTTGTCTAGGACTATAAAAGGCTTCTATTATTCACTATCTAGGTCATGGGGGAGCCAAGGAAGGAGTGGAGGCTGCTGAAAAAGGATTGAAAATCAAGTTCATCAAATTCTTGAGAAATCTTTTACACAAATCCGAGGACGGAAACTACACTTCAAACTCTTGTTCTAAGTTCTTCTTTCTTTTATTTTTCATTTGATATTTCTTGTTTTGTAACTATGTTTTGTTGTTTTGATTGTGTTATTATGAACTAAATTTTATTTCTAGAGGAATGATAGAACAAAACTAGAAACCATGTGTTGGAATCTATGACATAAGTTATTTAAGTTTTTCATCTTGTTCATTTGTATTATTCCAATCTTAATGCTTTCAATTTATTGGCCATAAGTTGAATGATTTATATGTTTACAATTTATCACTTGGAAGAGGAAATTATAAACAAGAAAAGGAACAAATACATCATTAGTATTTATAGAGTTCGGGAGGCCTATAATGCTATTGAAGCCTATAAAGAATCTAGTGCTTGAAATGTTATTTATTTATAGATTGTTGATTGGAATGTCACAATTCATTTTTAGATAACCAATATATACTTATTACTTGGAAAAGGGAGTAGATAATATTAGGATTCTTGGCTAATGAATAAGAAGAATTTAGAATTTTTATAACATAGCTAATAGGAATTACACATGGTGGATAGTTGCATGAACCTCTAGATCTTTTATTCCATTGTTATTTGCTATAAAAAGTTTGGTGTTATATTTTACTTAAATCCATTTTCAATTTAGTTATTCTTGCAAACAAATCTTTTAAGTGATTTTTCTAAATAAAATTGAGACTATTTTAATTACAAGCATTAATATACATTTAAATTCATACTCCTCGTGGGATCGACACTTGTACTCGAAAATACATTTTATTATAACTTGACGTCGTGCACTTGCGAGCAATTAAGAAAACACGCAACAAGTTTTTGGCGCCGTTGCCGGGGAATATTTATTTTAAATTTATATTAATATTGTTACCAATTAATCTTGATTTTAATTTAGAGCTGTTCTTATTGTATTACATTAAATATTGATTTGTTTCTTATCTTTGTTTGACAATGCATGCGAAGATCACAAAATCTTGACTTGCTTATCTTTGATCCTGAGATAGAAAGAACCGGAAGAAGATTAAGAAAGGCAAGAAGAGAAGATATTCAAGCAATGGCTGACAATAGAGATAATGAAAATCCACCCCCTGCAATACCCATCAGAGATCATTTTAAGCAGGTATTAAATACTCATTATTCAGGAATAGCAAGAGGGACTATTAATGCAAACAACTTTGAGCTCAAGCCCGCATTAATAAACATGGTTCAACAAAACCAGTTTGGGGGAGCAGCTACTGCAGATCCTCATCTACATCTCAGAACATTCCTTGAAATCCCTGACACGGTAAAAATAAATGGTGTTTCTGATGATATAATTCGATTGCGTTTGTTTCCTTTTTCTCTTAGGGACCAAGCAAGAGGATGTCTCCAATCGCTTCCTTTGGGGAGTATCACTACATGGCAAGAGTTAGCAACCAAGTTCCTTGCTAAATATTTTCCACCTGCGAAGTCTGCACAGTTGAAAATTGAGATAAGTACTTTTAGGCAGATTGACTTTGAGCAATTATATGAGGCATGGGAACGGGATAAGGAGTTGTTGAGGAGGTGTCCAAACCATGGTTTTGAAGATTGGGTACAGATTGAATTGTTTTATAATGGTTTGAATGGACAAACAAAAGGCACTGTGGATGCAGCAGCGGGTGGCACGATATTTGCTAAATCACCTGATCAAGCATATGATTTGCTTGAACAAATGACCATTAACAGTTATCAGTGGCCGTCTGAGAGGTCAGGAGTAAAGAAGCAAGCTGGAATTTATGCCATAGATTCTATTACATCACTCACCGCACAAGTTTCAGCTTTAACAACTCAAATTGCAGCTATGAATAAGGCTAGTACATCAGAGGTTGAAAATGCATTGGTTGTTACTGAAGAACCACATATTCCTGATGAGGCTTATTATATCAACAATAGGAATTTTGGTGGCTACGGAGGATATCGAGGTAACCCTCCCCCTAATACATATCATCCAGGTTTGAGAAATCACGAGAATTTCTCATATGCAAACAACAAAAATGTGTTGAATCCTCCACCGGGGTTCAATACACAAAAAGGGGAGGGAAAGCCGTCTTTTGAAGATCTAGTTGGGACGTTTGTGGCAGAGTCTGGAAAAAGAATGGCTAAAACCGAATCTCGTCTTGATAACATGGAGACAAACATGGGTAATATGGGTGCCACGATGAAATCTTTAGAAACACAGATTGGGCAACTAGCCATTGCTTTAAAGGATAAGAATAGAGGACAGTTTCCAAGCAATACAGAGGTGAATCCTAAGGAACAATGCAAAGCTGTCACACTCAGGAGTGGCAAGGAAATTGGTATCCCAAAACCTGTTGAAAAGGGTGTAGAGATTCTAGTCGAGGAAGATGATGGACATGGTGTAAGTGTGGACAAAGAGAAAGTAGAGGAACCTAAGAAAGTGATGGAACAACAACCTTTACCGAAGGTGAATCTTCCATATCCTAAGAGGTTCAAGAAGAAAGGATTAGATGATCAGTTTGCAAAGTTTTTGGAAATATTCAAGAAAATACACATTAACATCCCATTTGCTGATGCATTGGAGCAAATGCCCAATTATGCTAAGTTCATCAAGGATGTGATGTCCAACAAGAGGAAACTTCAAGAATCTGAGACTGTAAAGCTAACCGAAGAGTGCAGTGCCATACTCCACAAGAAACTACCACAGAAACTCAAAGATCCAGGGAGTTTTACTATTCCTCGTGTTATTGGTGGTTCTAGAATAAATAGGGCCTTATGTGATTTAGGTGCCAGTATTAACTTGATGCCTTTTTCTATTTACAGGACTTTGGAGCTTGGTGAGGTGAAGCCTAGCACTATTACTCTGCAGCTGGCGGACAGATCACTTACATATCCACGAGGCATAGTGGAGGATGTGCTGGTAAAGGTAGACAAATTCATATTTCCTGCTTATTTTGTCATTCTAGATATGGAGGAAGACCAGGAGACGCCACTTATCTTTGGAAGGCCGTTCTTGGCCACCAAAAAAGCTTTGATTGATGTGCACAAGGGCGAGCTCACATTTAGAGTAGGTGGAGAGGAAGTCATGTTCAACATCTACAACACCATCAGAGGACCAAATAAGGTAAGTACTTGTAATAGTATATATATAATTGATTCATGTGTATCTCATATTGGTGCAGGTAGGATGACAAAAGATTCCTTGGAGAGATGCTTATTGGAATCAGCTTCTATTGTGGATGAAGAGGATTGGGATGTGCGAGAGGAATTACTTGTTCTCAATACGCTACCTAAAGAAAAGATAGATGCACATCATGAAGAGGTACTTGAAGACGCAAGTAAAGAGGTACCAAAAGCATCTCCTGAATTGAAGGATTTACCGACTCATTTGTGCTATGCATTCCTAGACGAGAGTTCGTCATATCAGGTAATTATATCGTCTGCTCTTACTAGTGATGAGAAAGATAGGTTGTTGAGGGTGTTGCGAGAATTTAAATCTGCTTTGGGATGGACAATTGCTGATATAAAGGGGATTAGCCCTACTGTTTGTATGCATAAGATCTTGATGCAGGAATCTTATTCTCCGTATGTTGATCATCAGAGGAGGCTTAATCCAGCCATGAAAGAAGTTGTGAGAGCTGAGTTATTAAAATTGTTAAATGCTGGTGTTATTTACGCTATATCTGACAGTTTTTGGGTTTCACCAGTACAAGTAGTGCCTAAGAAGGGTGGTATAACCGTGGTGAGAAATGAGAATAATGAATTGATTTCAACTCGTCCAGTGACTGGTTGGCGAGTGTGTATAGACTACAGGAAATTGAATGATGCGACTAGGAAAGATCACTTCCCCCTCCCTTTTATTGACCAGATGCCTGATAGAGTAGGTGGTTATCATTATTATTGCTTTCTAGATTGTTATTCAGGTTACAATCAAATTGTCATAGCACCGGAGGATCAAGAGAAGCCTACCTTCACTTGCCCCTATGGTACATTTGCTTTCAAAAGAATGCCATTTGGTCTTTGCAACGCACCTGCAACTTTTCAGAGGTGTATGATGGCCATATTTTCTGACATGGTCGAGGAAATAATGGAGGTTTTTATGGATGACATATCTATTTTTGGTTCATCATTTGATCATTGTTTGCAAAATCTAACGCTTGTTTTGCAGAGATGTCGAGAGAAGAATTTAGTGCTGAATTGGGAAAAATGTCACTTCATGGTTCCAGAAGGTATTGTGCTTGGGCATAAGATTTCGGCTAGAGGGATGGAATTGGATAAAGCCAAAGTTGTGGCAATTGAAAACCTCCCACCGCCAAAGAATGTGAAAGGGATAAGAAGTTTCTTAGGACATGCGGGGTTCTATCGTCGTTATATTAAAGATTTCTCTAAAATTACTAGACCTTTATGTAATTTGTTAGAGAAAGATTCTACATTTATTTTCGACGATGATTGTTTGCAGGCATTTAACAGGATCAAGACAGCACTGATTTCTGCACCCATCATGATAGTCCCTGATTGGAAGGAGCCCTTTGAGCTCATGTGCGATGCTAGTGACTATGCTGTGGGAGCAGCATTGGGACAAAGGCGAGACAAGATGTTCAAGGCTATCTACTATGCAAGTCGTACACTTAATGCAGCCCAACAAAACTATACAACTACTGAGAAAGAGATGCTAGCAGTGGTGTTTGCATTCGACAAGTTCAGAACATATCTCATTGGTACCAAGGTAACTGTTTTCACTGACCATGCAGCTATTCGTTACTTGTTTGCCAAAAAGGATTCCAAGCCCAGGTTGATACGATGGATACTCCTACTTCAAGAATTTGACTTTGAAGTCAAAGATAAGAAAGGCTGTGAGAACCAGGTGGCAGATCACTTGTCACGCCTGGAGCTGGAAGAAAAGACCGAAGGTGGAGTTATCAATGAGTCGTTCCAAGACGAACAACTCTTCAAGGTAAATGTTACACATCCTTGGTTTGCAGATATAGCTAATTTTCTTGCTGCAGGAGAATTACCAACAGATTTAACTTATCACCAAAAGAAGAAATTTCTTCATGATGTCAAGTTTTCTCTGTGGGATGACCCTTTCTTGTTCAAGAGATGCGCTGATCAGATAATTAGACGATGTGTAGCAGAGGAGGAAGCAGGGATGATTCTAGAGCAGTGTCATTCTTCACCATATGGTGGACACTTTGGAGCATCTAGAACAGCAGCTAAGGTATTACAGTCAGGTTTCTATTGGCCTAATTTGTTTAAGGACAGTTATACTTTAGTAAAGTCTTGTGATAGATGCCAAAGAGTTGGCAATATTTCTAGACGCCATGAGTTACCACTAACAAATATTTTGGAAGTGGAACTTTTTGATGTCTGGGGTATTGACTTTATGGGTCCATTCCCATCCTCTTTTGGTCAATCTTACATTTTACTTGCTGTTGATTATGTTTCTAAATGGGTGGAAGCAATTGCCACCAGTACTAATGATGCTCGAGTTGTTGTTAAGTTTGTCCACAGGAACATCTTTACAAGATTTGGAACACCTAGAGCCATAATCAGTGATGAAGGTACGCATTTCTGTAACAAAATTTTTAACTCACTTTTGGCCAAATATGATGTGAAGCACAAGGTGACACTGGCATACCACCCACAAGCTAATGCGCAAGCAGAAATATCCAACCGGGAGATCAAGCAGATCTTAGAAAAAACTGTGAAGACAAACCGGAAGGATTGGGCAATCAAGCTAGATGATGCGTTATGGGCGTACAGGACTGCATATAAGACACTTATCGGAATGTCACCTTAGAGGTTGGTCTTTGGGAAAGCTTGCCATTTACCTTTGGAACTGGAGCACAAAGCATTTTGGGCTGTGAAAAGTTGAATTTTGATATGGGAGCATCTGGCGAACAACGACTGTTGCAACTGAACGAAATGGAGGAATTCCGAAATGATGCATACGAGAATGCTAAGATATACAAAGAAAGGACCAAGAAATGGCACGACAAGCATATTCTTCGAAGAGATTTCAAGCAAGGACAACAAGTATTATTATTCACTTCTCGTTTGAAGTTGTTCCCTGGTAAGCTAAAGTCGCGTTGGTCAGGGCCATTTGTTGTAGAAACAGTATACCCTGATGGAGCTATCGAGTTAAAATGCAATGATGGAAGAACCTTCAAGGTAAATGGACAGCGGATTAAGCCTTACTATGGGACTGAAGTAAGGAACATTGACATCATTGGGTTGAGCGAACCACCGTGAACAAAACTGGTATAGTCGGGCTGACGACGTTAAACCAAGCGCTAATTGGGAGGCAACCCAAATTTTATTTATTTATTTATTTTTTATTGCATTTTGTTTTCGGTTTTGTTTTTTTTCTTGTATTCTTATTTTAGGTTGTTTATTTTTGTATTATTGTGTGCTTGTTTTTTCCCAAATCTTAATGAATCCCAATTGTTTTCTTTTCAGGAAAAAAAAAAGAAGAAAATTTCCTGAAAGCCAAGCGCACCCGCGGTAAAACTGGAGCGCACCCGCGGTTGTGGTGTATACAAAATACTGAAACTTTCTCGAAAGCAAAGAGCACCCGCGGTCGTGGTTTTTAAAATCAGAATGAGGCAGAAATGACGAATAAACGAAGAACCCTTCTCACTTTTCTCTCCTCCACTTCGAAATTCCTCCACTCAATATACATTCCTCCACTCAAAATACACTCAACACTTACATAACTTCAAAAAAACTCCACTAAAATTTCCATCTACATTTCATACAATCAACACCAAACCTAGGGTTTGAAAGGGGCTCGAAAATTTCATCAAGATTTGCTTAGAGCTTCGATTTTGTTCTTCCAAGAAACATTTCTACACTCAAGGTGAGCAACTCCATAGTACATTTGTTGAGATTCAAAATTATTGGTCTTATTTACTATGGAAGAAAAAAAAAATTTGACATTTATTGGAGGACATTCTTGATATTGTGGATTATATTGGTGTGTATATTGTTGAGGTGGTGTTATTGTGGTTAACATGTTTGGGGGAGTGCAGAATCATCTAGTTTTGTGAATTAGAGTGAAGAGAAAGTTGGTGTTTTGAAGGTGTTTGATAAAATGCCTCCAAGAAAGAAACAAGCAAAGGGTGGATCATCATCTGCAAAATATGATGCAAACAAGTTTTGGAACGAGATAGCGGAGGAAAACTATGGAAGAATTTTGAACAAAAGCATTATAAAAGAAAGGGGATTTGATTTGAGTTTTCCCCGATCCGAAATTGGATTAATGCTTACTGCTCGACATTGGGAGGAGTTTGGTAGGCAGCCACAAGATGCTGTCATTTCGTTGGTGAGAGAATTTTATGCTAACCTCAAGGTTAGGCATGAACAAGTGAAGGTGTTGGTGAGAGGAAAAATGGTAGCCTTTGATGCACATACGATTAATATGTTATATGGTATCCCTCCAGTTATGCATGATGAGTATGAAGAATACCGGGCTGAGCAAGTTGATTATAATAATATACTTCAAACAATATGCATAGAGGGAGCGGAGTGGAGAATGAGGGAAGATGTGCATGTTAGCCTAGCAAAGTCTGATCTGAAAAGTGTTGCCAAAGATTGGTATTCATTTATTTCTGCTAGGATTAAGCCTACCGAACACACCACCACTGTCATCAAGGAGAGGGTTATCCTTACTTTTTGCATCATGACGGGACGGACAATTGATTTAGGTCAATTGCTACAGAGTTCGATGCTTGATTATGCAAATGGTAACTCTCCTAGTGGACTCCTCCACCCTTCTCTTATCACTGCATTATGCCGTAATGCGGGAGTGACTTGGGATGTGAATGAAGAATTGTTAAAGCCGAAAAATGTCATTGTGGTAATTCAACCACATAGGGCAGTGAGAGGTGAACAAGCTGAGGCACGTCGAGCTGAAAGGGAATTCAACAGAAGAGCTGCACAAAGACGTGCCCATGCTCAAGCTCAAGATCCACAACCACCACCACAACCGAAACCAGGAAATATGAGAGATAGGTTGACCCATTTAGAAGAGGAAATGCGAAATCAACGCCAAGACATGGATGCGTTTCGGTTTAGGACCGATACATTTATGGACTATATGATGGATTTTACGTATGTCTTGGCTCAGCAATTTCCAGCAGCTTCAACCTCTGGTAATCCATTCCCACCTCCTCCACAATGGCCACCCATATACCAACCGTCGGAGTTCCAACAACCACAAGATGACCCAGATGATGAGGATAGCAATGACTACTGACGGTCGTTGCCCGAGGTATGTGTATTCCTCTATTTTCCATGTTTATTTACATCGAGGACGATGCACATGTTTTAGTTTGGGGGAGATGTTATTTTATTTATTTTATTTTGTGTGTTTATTTGTGTTTATTTATCTATTTAGTTTTATTTGAGTTGTTTGCTTGTGTGTTTGTAGTATTTTAGTCATAAAATATTTTTTTAATGGCCAATGATGAGAAAAGAAAAAAAAAATTGTGTTAAGAAGAAAAGTCATGCATTACATTCATGTTAATCGATCAATTTGAAAAATTTAGAAAACAATCATGAGATTTGGTAAATTTGAGACTTATAATTTCTATACAACTCTGTGATTTTCATTTGACATTGAAATAAATTTTTTTAAGCACATATATGATTGAGGCAATCTTTGATTTTATTTGGGACTATTTATATTGTTCATAAATATTCAGTTTAAGCCTTCTTGAGCCTATATGAGAAAAGAATTGTGTTCTTGAAATTTCTTGGAAGCCAAACACTTTTCTTTTGAATATATATGTATTTGGTTGATGCATTGAGACACCACTTTTCACAATGATTAGATTCTACTTTGTGTTGGTGAATTGAGATTTTGTCTAGAACTATCCAACCAACACTCGAGGCGAAATACGGACAAACTATGATTTAGGTGATTTTTGGATCGATTGAGCCTTTCAAGCTACCAAATAAAATTAATTTATCATTTGTCACCTCTTTGTAGCCTATATGAATTCGAATGGCACACGTAAATATGTGTAAAAGACCCCCATTCGATATCCTTTCAAATATCCCACATTTACTACCCCGTTGAATATCTTAAACATAAATTTCCTACCTTCTCAAGGGAGTAAGAATTTAAAGGAAATTCTCCTGCAAAAGAAAAGAAAAATTAATAATTTTTTTTCGAAGAAGTTGGAGAAAAATGGGAGAAAAAGAGATGAAATGAATAATAAAAAAAATGGAGATGAAAGAAAAAAAATGGAGTTTGCAAAAGAGATAAAATTCAACTTACTCCCTTATTTGAATTCCTAATCTTCATTTGTAGCCATGAGCCAAGGCCTAACATTACAAGCATTGCAAATCCTATTGACCAAGTCATAGTTGTCCAATATACTAGTGGAGAATGATTGGGAGGATCTAGCCTATGGACAATCGATAAACACTTTCATTGAGTATGAATCTTGATCAATTTTACACACACCTCATTGCATCAAATATTTATTGGGTATTCCTTTCTTGAATGAATATGGCTTTGAACCCAATCTTTACCGGAAAAGACCTCTTGATTTGTGTTTGTAAAAAAAAAAAAATTGAAATCGATTGAGAATGTTTTGAAACATGAGTTGAAGAGATTAGAAGTTAAGAAAATTAACCGATTGCATGATTTTATCCGGATGAAAAATTGGTTGGATTGATTTGACTTGTGAATGCATGAAGAGTTTGTTAATTTATCTTGAGGCCAAGTTCTTTAAAATATTTCATGATTTGTTTGTTCGTGTTGTTTTGTTTTGCTCGGGACTAGCAAAATATTAAGTTTGGGGGAGTTTGATAAGTGCAATTTATTGTACTTTTATTACTTGTTTTTAACTTAGAATTTTGTGATTCTTGAGCAGGTTTTATGTGATTTGTTGTTGTTTTTGTTGTTGTAGTTTGGAAGTTTAGAATAAGAGTTTGGAGTAGTAAAATGTTGAATTGGAAAGTGCAAAAGATAAAAATTTCAGAAGCTCCAGCGCACCCGCGCTAACACAGGCAGCGCACCCGCGGTAATTGAAAATCAAATTTCAGAAGTTCTGCCGAAGCTGTACCGCACCCGCGGTGCTTGTTTTACCGCACCCATGGTCACTGAAGTTCGAAAATGAAAGTTTTCCCCGAAACAGCAGCGCACCCGCGGTGCCATCTTTACCGCACCCGCGGTCGTTGACAGACAAAGTCCGGAAATTCTGAAATTTGATGTGCTGCGCATGGGAGTTGATGACTTTTGTGTTTTGCATGCAAAGACTTGTCTAGGACTATAAAAGGCTTCTATTATTCACTATCTAGGTCATGGGGGAGCCAAGGAAGGAGTGGAGGCTGCTGAAAAAGGATTGAAGATCAAGTTCATCAAGTTCTTGAGAAATCTTTTGCACAAATCCGGGGACGGAAACTGCACTTCAAACCCTTGTTCTAAGTTCTTCTTTCTTTTATTTTTCATTTGATATTTCTTGTTTTGTAACATGTTATGTTTTTTTGATTGTGTTATTATGAACTAAATTTTATTTCTAGAGGAATGATGGAACAAAACTAGAAACCATGTGTTGGAATCTATGACATAAGTTATTTAAGTTTTTCATCTTGTTCATTTGTATTATTCCAATCTTAATGCTTTCAATTTATTGGCCATAAGTTGAATGATTTATATGTTTACAATTTATCTCTCGGAAGAGGAAATTATAAACAAGAAAAGGAACAAATACATCATTAGTATTTATAGAGTTCGGGAGGCTTATAATGCTATTGAAGCCTATAAAGAATCTAGTGCTTGAAATGTTATTTATTTATAAATTGTTGATGGGAATGTCACAATTCATTTTTAGATAACCAATATATACTTATTACTTGGAAAAAGGAGTAAATAATATTAGGATTCTTGGCTAATGAATAAGAAGAATTTAGAATTTTTATAACATAGCTAATAGGAATTACACATGGTGGATAGTTGCGTGAAATCAAACCTCTAGATCTTTTATTCCATTGTTATTTGCTGTAAAAAGTTTGGTATTATATTTTACTTAAATCCATTTTCAATTTAGTTATTCTTGCAAACAAATCTTTTAAGTGATTTTTCTAAATAAAATTGAGACTATGTTAATTACAAGCATTAATATACATTTAAATACATACTCCTCGAGGGATCGACACCTGTAATCGAAAATACATTTAATTATAACTTGACGTCGTGCACTTGCGAGCAATTAAGAAAACACGCAACACGAGGGGTCAAAGTACTCGGAGGTCGAGAAGACAGAATAGACCTACCACGCTGTAGACTGATCTTTGCATGGCAACACCGGTTCACTAACCCCTCATAAGAAGTAGGATCATCGCAAACAGAGACTCGATCAAAGAGATTAAGGCTCTGAAGAAAATGGTCATACTTGGCCCCATAACTGCCACTAATATGAAGAGCAAAGGGCAATAACTCGAAGAAATTCTGCTGATACTCGTCAACAGACATACTCCCCTGCTTAAGACTCAGAAGTTCAATCGTCTTTGCCTGGCGAAAGGCTGGAGGAAAATATAGCTGCATGAAAACTGCACGGAAGTCGGCTCAAGTCACCCTACCATGAGACTGGACTATCGGCGCAGAAGTCGATCGCCATCACTTGCGCACATGCCCCTCGAGAAGAAAACCAAGGGTCTCCATCTGCTGCTCTTCAGTGCACTGGAATGCACGGAAACAACTCTCCATGCGCTCTAACCAATCCTCCACAACATCGGGAGTCTCACCACCGACTAAAGGCTTAGGCCCCATCTGAATGAAACAGTGCATCTCAAAATGCCTATGGCGGTCTTGGTCGCCCCAACGATGACGATGTTCACGATGACGCCTATGGTTGTCTTGGTCACCCCAACGACCTACACTGCCATGACTACTCTCGTCACCAAGGTGGTCAGCCATCGCTGGTAGACAGAATGGAGGAAAACGTTCAAATGGTCAACAAAAATCCCAAAGCAGAATCTATAACCCAAAATCATACGCATTCTCTGACACCATAAATGTAGTGACCCGTTCCAGAATCACCTACTAATCAAGAGCTAAGCACGCAGTTAACCTAAATAACAATAATCAGAGATAATTGCGAAAACGGTTAATAAACAATAGTTATACAACCCAATCAAAGTTCAGAATAACTCAAATCTAAATATATGGTACACCCATATCGAATCAAAACAGTACTGATAAACTAAATCAAACGGCTACTCAACGTCCTCCTCCTCCTCTTGAGCCATCCAACCTGAGGCCTGCCCCGTGGGAATTGGGTGTCCAAGATAAGCAAAACCGAGGACGTGAGCGATAAAAACGCCCAGTAAAAAAGCATGAGTATACAAATCTATATGACATGCACATGCTTGGATATGATACTAGGGTAGTCAAGAAACAAGAATCACAAAAGATCTCAACATGCTCAGTCTAGAGGCACTAAGTGGATAGTGCCGCGCGGTACTCTTCTGGGTCACTACATCCACTACAAGATCAGACGTGGAACTGAAATGTCTCGAATCACCGAAGCCCTCCCCACCCGTCGGCCACTGTGTACTCTAGGTGTCCATGCGTCCACAAGATAGGGCAGAGCGGCCCCACAAGATATAGCTTATCTCGAAAGAGATACAGCTCAACAGTAAAGGCTATCCCGAAGGAGATACGGCTCAACATGAAATGCAACATGCACCATAAAGCGTGACATAATAGCACGCATCATATGACATATATCAATGCAGCAAATAATCATGCAACACATATAAGAATGTATACTCGACCAGGATATCTCGGATAGTACTTTTGTACCTTTATTACTGCAATCCTAATACACAAGAAAACCAGAACAACCATGTCTAGTCCAAGCCTATACATCAAGTGAAAACTATAGTAAACATATCTACCAGACTTAAATAGAGTACCAAATACTTCTAAAATAATAATGATACAATTCTATACCTTTGTCCATCGTCAGCCCGCTGATGACGATGCTCTGAGTCCAACCGGTCAAAGTTCGAGCAGTTCGTTCCCTAGCTGCTCTGTCCGAACTGCTCTACTCTTTCAAGACTGTTCTGCCCTGTCCGAACTGCTCATCTCTGTCCGGACTGTCCTGTTTTGTCCGGACTGCCCTGATCTGTCCAAACTGCTCTGCTCGGTCCTGTCCAGACTGCTCAGCTCTGTCCGGACTGCTCTGCTCTGACTTGCCTGAACTGCTCTGCTCTGAATTTCTTGGACTGCTCTGCTCTTCTTGGACTGCTCTGCTCGGACTTGCCCTATAAACACACAACACCCCCTTCACAGTGAGAAATCCTATGGCCTATTTATAGACCTCAGTTTGGGAATGGCTGGATAGAGGATGAAAGTTGCCCAATCTTTCACATCTGTTGCATACCCCAGGCTAACTAGCAAACAGAAGTCACTAACCGAGTAATTGTACGAGCTTTGAAGACCAGACTACAAGGAATTGGGAAGGACTAGATAGAGGAACTACCCAGCGTTCTGTGGGCTTATCGAACCACTCCGCGGGCTGCTATCCGGGAGACTCCTTTTAGTCTTGTGTATGGATCCGAGGCCATGTTTCCAGTAGAGATTGGACAGGCTTCAGCACGGATTCAAAATTACGCCAAATAAAATGACATAGATCGGACTCAAGAATTGGATTTATTAGAAGAGAAAAGAGAAAGAGCTGCGGTTAGAATGGAAGCTTATCGAGGAATAGTTGTCAAAGCTTATAATTAACGTGTACGACCTCGAGTGTTCAAAGTGGGTAATCTAGTGTTAAAGAAAGCCAATCCAGCTGGACAAGTGGGTAAATTGGAAGCCAAGTGGGAGGATCCTTACAAGGTAATCAGAGAACTCAGTACAGGAGCACTCTATTTAGAAGACATCCAGGGTCTATCTTTGAAAAGATCCTGGAATGCTTTTCATTAGAAGAAATATTATACTTGATAAAATTTTGTGTTTGTAACTTGCGACTCAGTGGAATGAAAAGGGAGAATGACTCAAAAAAATGTAATATAAGAGCAGGGACCCGTACCCTGGCTCGGGGCTCCGAACCCTGATTATCTTATAAGTCAAAAGACTCGTACCCTGGCTCGGGACTCTTTACCCTGATTATCTTATAAGTCCAGGGACCCATACTTTAGCTCAGGGCTCAGCGCCCTGACCATCCTATGGATCTAGGGCTCCGTACCCTGGCTCAGGGCTCCGTACCCTGATTATCCTATAAATTCAGGGATCCATACCCTGGTCCAGGGCTCCGTGGCCTGTAGATTATTAAAACTTGGGATGAATACGTCCCGAAAATTCTACTAAGACTCTAGGAGTATAATAATTCCAAAATGACAGAAGAACCCGAATGCCTCACAATACTTAGGGAAAAACAAACAACAAAACGCTTAAAGAAAAAACCGGCTGCCCAACAACTTTTAAAGATTGTGTAGATTCTCACCAAGTCTCAAAGTATAAAAAGGAATAAGCAAAGACATTTTTATTAATAAAAGCCCAAGGGCTGAAAGTACAAAGAAACAAGTAAGAAAGGCAAAAAGAAATACAATCCTATTCTACAACCGGAGGATTTTCCCGGGACTCATTCTCTCCAACCCCGAGAGGATGGTCGCTTTCCTCCACTGCCTCCTCATTCTCTTTAGCAGCGAAGCAATTGCTAGATCAAAATTTGGAAAGTTTTTGTTATCTGCAGGAAGGACTCCTACCTCTTTGAATTGATCCCGACATTTGTTAAAGCCAGTCTCGAAGAAGGAATATGCCCTATCTTCAACTGCCTCTTTGAACTCAGAGGATGCAAAAAAGGAGGCTCGCCATTCCTCTTTGGACTGGAGGAAGTTCTCTAAGGAGGATTCAGCAGTAATGGCCCGGATCCTGTACCGATCCAGCTCTTCTGTCAGAGAATGAATCCTCTTCTCTGAAGAAGAGAGGTCCAAGGTGAGTGCGCTTGGACTTGAATTAATGCAGTTTCATTAGCCACCCGGGCCTCCCTCTATCCCGTGTGAGCCGCCTCTGACTCCGTACTTAGACCATCAACAATAACCTCATGAAGGAGACTAGCTCGCTCCAGTTCTCCCTGAACTTGCTGATCCAATGTGTTAACGGACCGAGCCCGGGACGCTTCTTTCTTAGCAATAGCGGTGACCTCCTCATAAGAGGAGACTAGCATTTGAAGGCGGTGTAAAGAGCAGAAAGAGTTAAAAGAAAGTAGGGAGGGTAAAGACTTACTGACAGGGCCCGAGCTGTACCCTCAAAAAGTTTGTGATTGGGACCTAGTCCCCGGAGGTAGGCTTTCTCTGCAGGAGAAGCCATCCCTTTCAACAGCCTAACTCTGGCGGAAGAAACATAATCAAGAAAAAGATTGCCTCTAGCCTCGGGAGGACTGAAATGAGTCTGTCCCTGAGGAGAAATGCCCGTAAAGGTCGCTCAAGAAAGGCCCTCGCCTCCATCCTCGGTGTCACTCACCAGAACCATTTCCGGGACATCGGATGCTTTTCTCTTTCGTTGGAGGAGAGGGGCCGGGTCCTCAGATTCCTGGGGAGAGGTAGGTGTTGGGAAATAGAGATGTTTTCCCCAAGGGCAGTATCGGGCCGGTTATCAACCGGCGGTTGATTTGTGCTAGAAGCCTGATTACCCGTAGCACACTCGGCAAGACTTTTATTTTCTTTGCTCGCCTTCCGAGCTGCTTATTTTCTTCATTAGCTTTATTCTCCAAAGCCCGTCTCCTGGCGAAGGCCTCTTGCATTTCAAAATTATCTTTAAAAAAAAGAAAAAAAAGAAAAAATAGGGGAAAGATAGAGCACAAAGTTATTCAAACAATTATTAAGCAATAAGCAAGGAATATAGGAAAGTGAAATTATCGGGTTGAGCGCCCGAGTCAGCCATTGCATCAATCACCCTGTCCACAGGGTCATCTGCCCGGGCACTCAACCCGCAAGCCAACATATTTTCTTCAGAAAGAAGAAGAGAAGAGGAAAAATTCTTCCCTTCCACAAGTTCTAGACTCCGGTTGAATGGCTCTTCAAATTTATAAGCCCGAGGAAGGGTAGGTTGAGTGGGAAGATTGGGAAGAAAGACAGTTAGAAATTGGGGAGGGGAGGGTAAAGTGATGAAGAAGAATCTGCCTTTCCATCCCTTTAGAGAGGAAATGATATCATCAAGGAACCGGCTTTTCAGACGGGCAGATAATGAAAACGTATTGTCCCCAAACCGGCATACAAAGAAGTAATGAAGGATAATGGGATTAATCAAGAGATTGTGCATCTTAAAAAGAATATAAGTTGCGGCCATGATACAGAAAGAGTTGGGGTGAAGTTGATTCACTGGGACACCAAAGAAATGGGCCGCTTCAATAAAGAAAGAAGAGATAGGGAACCTAAGGCCACTACGTACTTGGCTTTTAAAGAAGGTGAAAAAACCCTCCGGGGTTTTGTCAGCCCGATCGGAGGGACCAAGAATCCGGATTTGATAAGAAGAAATAGAGCCCATGGCTCTAATATCTTCCTCCACCCCAGGGCAAAGAGTGCTCTCCATGATAGAATACCAGGGAGCACTTAGGGTGTCAGAGGAAGGGGGACTGGGAATCCAGGTTTTGCCCTTCTCTTTTCATGGGAGGATTTCTTTTTACTTGAGGCTTTTTGGAAGGACGTGGAGGAGAAAATTTTTTCACAGAGGGGGACGGTGAATCAGAGTGTTCTGCTGTGGACTCATATTTAGGAGAAAAGGTTTGTTGTTTTATATAGGTGAAGGGAATTGATCTTAACCGTTGGTCTAAAAAAGAAAAAACGATCAGGATTCATCTCGGAAATTGTGCTAGGATATGAAAAAACGAGTTCGGAGATCGAGGCGTTTCAAACTGTTCGCCTTCTCGGAATTCGGAATGTTATGGACCGTTCAAATTCTAGGGCATACGTTACCATAGCATCATCCCTCTCTACTCGAGAAGACAAAATGGCAAAATTCTCCATGCCCGAGAACAAGGGAGTAATCGGGACAGCGAGAGGGACTCTAGCCCGACTATTTAGAGAGAGAGAGTGGTGATACCCCCGGGAAGACCCGGGTTCAGGGTACTGGATGATCCGGGGTCATGGATCAAGGTATGAGGGGTTTTTGGTCATTCCGATACTGGCCGGACAAATGGTTACCCGAGACATCATGCCCTCAGGTATTTACCAGGAGCCCGAGATTTTAGACGAATGATCGGGTGATGGCTTTCTACCCGAGTTGCCTCGGTAATCATTACTGTCAAAATCACGTAAGAGGTGGCAATGTGAAAGAGACAGATTGACATATCAAAAAAGGTATTAGACAGCAGGGTATAGGCAACCATCTTGCCATAATTAGTAAGAGGGCACTGAAAACAAGGTCATCATAGACTTTATTTCTATAAATACCAGGTTTATTTAATATTAAGGTGTGTTCACTTTACATTTTGCCTACAATATTTATTAGCAGATTCTCCCTAAAAACCCTGCACTAACTTGAGTGTCAGAGTGGTCACGTCGTATTCTCCTCCGGCACCCATTCACGTGGTTATCTTTGTGTTTTCAGGATAACGTTATATTTCCTGGAAGAAAAGCGCTAGGTTTGAATATATTTTGTTGTGCTCTCATTTTCCGTTCACCCAAACAACTCGATCCGGTGAAATTGCCCACCTATCTCTTACCCAATTCACCCGGTCATCATCAATAAGAATCATTAAAACTTTGAACTTAGCCTCAATACATGTGGTAGACAAGATGTTTTCATCCTAGCAATGAAAAGAAAACTTTGTTGTAAAGTTCCTTTCAAGTGCTTTTGCAACAACTCTCATAACTTAGTTGTCACATTATACCAAGATCTTGAGATCTTCAATCAGCCAGGTTGGGGGTTATCGCTATGATAGTTTTGGTTGTAGATTTTTAGTCTCATTCCTCTTGATGTGCAATATCTTAATCTCTACTAAAATTTGTCAATTGGTCCGTCAAGTTATCTTTTCATTTCACATAGTCGACTAAGATTACTTTATTAGAGGTCAATTGGTTTATGGTATTATGTCTACGACAAGAGTGTCGTGACTTGCTATTATATGTATTCTTTCCAATAATCAATTTGTCATGACAATGTATTATCATGGAAAATACTAGCTTTAACCAATATGAGTTATCCTCCAGACATATTTATTAATCATTCACCTACTTTATGGCTCTATTCAATGCTATAAACTAGGATTCTATAGTGGATTAAGTTATAAACAATGATTTCACCATCAAGTTTTTTATGTCAAATATGTCTTTTGTGTCACAATAGTCTTCTGATAATATTGTATATCTTGTATAAAATTTTTAAGTTTGTTGACCAGAAGACAGTATTTGGACATGAATAGTTTATGATATACATCATACTCTCATTTAGCTAAAATATTCTAATCGTGATACGAGTTCACCATTAAGTTTAGATTCACATCTACTGATGTTTCAATAGAAGTAAGATCATAAACATTAGATGTTATTAGCATTGTCCTAATATGATGAGATTGTGTTAGAACAATTCATTTAAATGTTTTAATGACCTTAGCTCCAAGTAAAACATCTGTTAGAGCCATACCTTTTGTGTCAAGATCCTTGGTCAACAACTTTTCATGGTCATAATCATATTATGATCACTTTCATCATGAGCATTTGGAACAACATCATTTCCATGATTGTTTGTTGTTTAATTTCTTTGTGTGTTGAGGCAACTTTTGTGATAACTTTCTTCTATCAAAAGTTCATTGTTATTTTATGTTGTAACAAACTTCAATTTCTTCTATGTTTCATTTATGACTAGTTTCAGTTATATCTACATCGTTATTTCATCACAAAGAACTTTTATCTCATTTTTGTTGTCATAGTTTTCGCGACATACTTCTTCTTTACTTTTCTTTGCAAGGTATGAATTATGCACAAAATTCGAATAATCACACCAATTATTGATATATCCAATATGAGGCAATGAATTGTTTTTGATACATACATTCATTTGTTTCGACTTAGGCGCTTTTACATTTGTCAAATACTCCCGCATTTTAAGATATTCGTAGAAAAGTTTGTAGAAATTCTATAATTTGCAAGGAGTTATAATCTTCTTATGTGTGGTTATTATTGATAATATAGGTTGTAAATTAGATTGCTGCCTCCCACAATTTTGGATAATCAAATATTTTAAAATTATAAGCATCATAACTTAGAAATCCAAATTCAACAATTTAAATTCTTCCGAATTCTAAGTGTTATAAACTTAGAAAAAAAATTTAAATATTTCAATATCTTACTAAATTTAGATTTAAGCGTTATTACTTAAAGAACGTATTTTGATTTTAACAAAACTTGCTATTTTTGTTACTACTGATTTACCTTAGTGTGTAGAAGTTAGGATCAATTGCGAGTTGTCTAAATCGCAAACTGAAGACCCAACTGATCGCACAAACTGAATCAGACAAACTGATATGTCAAATGAGCAGTTCAGCTGGTTGTCCAGCTGATAGGTAGTTCAGCAGGAGAAACTCAGAAGCCTGGCCAGCCGAAGGAGTGTTCAACTGATGAAGAGCCCAGCTGATCAGTTCAACTAAACAAGAGCAAAATCAGTTCAACTGATGAGTCAACTGATTTCGCCAGCCCAACTGAAGATCAGTTCAGCTGACTAGTTCGGAGCATCGGTTAGAATCTTTCAGTTGAAGAACAAGACAAACTCATTCAAGTGGATTCCAGCTATGCACAAAGGTACAAAGCAATTGTCCAGTCAAAGGACAATAATGAACATTGCATCAGAGCATTAAAGACAAACGTTCTAGAAGGGCAGTCGAAAAGTCGAGACACAAAGTCCAAAGAACAAATTCAAGATGTAACAGATAAAATTATTGAGTCTCACTGTACGATCAGTTTCCCACGTATATAAAGAGAAGATAGTGGAAACGAAAAAAAAAGAGAACCGGAGATAGTGTGATAAAAAAAAAGGGCACGCTTATTTGCCTATCTACTTTCAAGAAGCATTCAGCCTAGAGGGACACTTCATCACATTATCATCTTAGTTTAGAAGCTCATTTTCCTCAGTGTGTGAGAATACCTTTTTGGTGTATTCATTGTTCAGTTCTCACACACGAACACCACCACCACTCAAAATACAGTATTGCACAAAGACATTAAACTTGTGTATGTAGTCTTTGATACATAGACATTAAAGAAGTGTTGGCTAGAAGGTGCTGCCTTCAGTCTAGACTAGTAGTTCAGTTAGGCAGTAGCGTAAGTGCTAAGCTGGGTGGGTTGGTACAAATAGTTGTATAAATCAAAGTCTTCTAATGGATCCTACCCGAGGTGGTAGAAGGGGTGACGTAGGAGCAGTTGAAGTCTACGAACATCCATAAACATATCTTGTGTACTTAACTGATTAACTATTGTTTTCAAATTGACTTGATCAGTTATTGCATCCGTCAGTTCAATTCTTACTATAACTAGACTGATATATGCGGCAACTAATCACTTGATTTTAAGTTATTCAGTTTACATAAGTTAAAATATTTTCAAATATAAACAACTTTCTTCACGAAGGATTACTTCGAGTTTCTTCCGCTGGTTTTAAACCAAACTCGATTTAATTCATCGGTGTTAACATTCTTAGAACACGAGCTATTGCAGCTTATTGGAGAATATTGTGTTTGAAGCATCTTTGAAGGTGCTAGCACAAACGATCCTTCAATTGATATCAGAGCTAGTTGTTCTAAGAAGAACATTTGAAGAAAACTGTGTTTTAAAATTTGTTACTTTAAAATAGTGTTAAAAGCTATTTAAAAGTATTTCATACTATTTCAAAACTATTTGAAAATATTTATCTATCGCTCATTGCGAAGGGTTGAGAGGATTGGCTCTGCAACTAACGTTGTCGCCACTTCTCTAGACTCCTAGCTTTGGGGTTTTAATCAGCCTGCAGGGTCCTGAGCTTCACCTGTCAAGATGCACAGATAAATTGTTTGGTGAACAAGATTTCAGTTGTAAACCTACCAGTTCAGCTGAAAAACAAATGAATCTTAGCCATGCTAGGACGTTGGATGATTAAAATGGAGATTAATCACCAGCAATTTAACGTTGCTTCATTGATATATCAAATCAATGCAGTTCAGCATCAGTTGAGTTAATTTGAGTCTGCTCGACAAGTTAGCTAGCAAAGAAATCAAATTCAAGGCAAATTTCGTTTCTCTAGAAAATTGAACTCATGACCGGTGTAGCATTTCAAGCAGTCAAGGCAACCAGTTGTTGGTATATCCAGTTTTGTCGTACATAAACCAACTGATAACTGATGTAATTTAAAATATGTTATTGTAGTAGCAATTTTCCTTACAACTGATGTATGTACTCAAATGTAAAATACAAGGAAATTTATTTGATTAAATAAACATCATGTTTATCCAGTTGTGTTTCGTTGTGACTGAATGGATATTTCCAGATTTCTTGTCTTCATTACTTGAATGATTATAACATCCGAATGGATGCTTAGATAATTACTTCTCAAATACGAGTTTTAAATTCAGTTTTTGAGAGGGAGTTTTCTTTTGTCCTCAAAATGAAAAATTGTTTTTAACCTGTTTTTAAATTCAGATGTTGAGGGGGAGCTTTTAATGTCGTTTAAATGTACAAACCCTCGAACCTTAATAGTTTTTAAAAGTGTTTTAATTTGTGTTTATCGCTTTAATTGCTTGAGTTTTGTGATCATCAAAAAAATGGGAGATTGTTGGAACTTTTCAAAAATTTTGCAATCTTGATTTTGATGTTAACAAAACTTGTTATTTTTGTTACTAATGATTTACCTTAGTGTGCAGAAGTTAGGATCAGTTACGAGTTGTCTAAATCACAAACTCAAGACCCAACTGATCGCACAAACTGAATCAGACAAACTGATATGTCAAATAAGCAGTTCAGTTGGTTGTCCAGCAGATAGGTAGTTTAGCAGGAGAAACTCAGAAGTCTGGCTAGCCGAAGGAGTGTTCAACTGAAAAAAAGCTCAGCTAATCAGTTCAATTGAACAAGAGCGAAATCAGTTCAACTGATGAGTCAACTGATTTCGCCAACCCAATTGAAGATCAGTTCAGCTGACTAGTTCGGAGCATCGATTAGAATCTTTCAGTTAAAGAACAAGACAAACTCATTTAAGTGGATTCCAGCTATGCACAAAGGTACAAATCAATTGTCCAGTCAATGGCAATAATGAACGTTGCATCATAGCATTAAAGACAAACGTTCCAGAAGGACAGTCGAAAAGTCCAGACACAATGTCCAAGGAACAAATTCAAGATGCAACCGATACAATTATTGAGTCTCACTGTACGATTAGTTTCCCGCCTATATAAAGAGAAGATCGGTGGAGACGAAAAAAAAGAGAACCAGAGAGAGTGTGATAAAAATAAAAGGGCACGCTTATCTGCCTATCTGCTTTCAAGAAGCATTCAGCCTAGAGAGACACTTCATCACATTATCAGCTTAGTTTATAAGCTCATTTTTTTCAGTGCGTGAGAACACCTTTTTGGTGTATTCATTGTTCAGTTCTCACACACGAACACCACCACCACTCAAAATACAGTCTTGCAAAAAGATATTAAACTTGTGTATGTAGTCTTTGACACATAGACGTTAAAGAAGTGATGGCTGGAAGGTGCTGCCTTCAGTCTAGACTAGGAGCTCAATTAGGTAGTAGTGTAAGTCATAAGCTGGGTGGATTTGTACAAGTAATTGTATAAATCAAATTCTTCTAGTGGATCTTACCCGAGGTGGTAGAAAGGGTGACGTAGGAGCAGTTGAAGTCTCCGAACATCAATAAACATATCTTGTGTATTTAACTGATTAACTATTGTTTTCAAATTGACTTGATCAGTTAGAGCATCCATCAGTTCAGTTCTTACTATAACTGAACTGATATATGCGACAATTGATCATTTGCTTTTCAGTTATTCAGTTTACATAAGTTAAAATGTTTTTAAATATAAACAGCTTTCTTCACAAAGCATTACTTCGAGTTTCTTCCGCTGGTTTTAAACTAAACTTGATTTAATTCATCGGTGTTAACATTCTTAGAACACGAGCTATTGCAACTCAATGGAGAATATTGTGTTTGAAGCATCTTCGAAGGTGCTAGCACAAACGATCTTTCAAAAGCTTTATAAATTCTAAGTGTTATTAACTTATAAATCCAAATTCAAGATTTTCTATCTTGCTAATTTTTAATTTAAACGTTATTGATTAATTAATTCAAAGCTTGTACATTATTATCAAATTTGACAATATCGTATTCTAAAGTCTATTATTTCAATTATTGTTGGATTGGTGTTCAAACTTCCAAGTTTTCCAAATTTTAATTGTTATAGATTATATATTTAAATTCAAGATTTTATATATCTTGAAAATTTAGATTTATGCATGTTTGCTTACAAAATTTAAACTTGGACTCTCGAATTTCATTAAATATTTAAATTTTAAAAGTAAAAGCTTATAAAACTGAATTCAAGATTTAATATCTTAAAATTCGAAGTTTTAAGAGTACAAAACTTACAAATTTCATCTATAATCAAACAACAGAAAGTATAACATCTTATTAAAATGTGCTCATCACGTTATATATAATTGACACATCATTCCACTTAGTTATCCACCAAGTTTTCTTAAAAATTCATCAAAAATGAAGTATGTTTCCATGTATATCTCATAACTTGTCACGGCGTAATCTGCAACAGTCTTGATCTCACTTAACTTTCATATAAAATTAATTGCAACTCTTGGGCTTGTACAATAACAGATTTGGAGTCCACTAATTTGAAATCTATAAATTTTCCAACAATGAATTTCTTCATACACATTTTCTCTCTATATTTATTTTCCAAGAATCTCCACAAATCTATTGCAGTTTCCATTCAACTATACACGTCGTATAACATATTTTCTAAATAGTTGATGATATAATTACGAAATAAATAATAACAATTTCACCAAACATCATAAGCAATTACCTTGTATTTGTCGGTTTTTTTTCCCAGATATCGTTGGAGCCTTCTCATACAAAAAAAAATCATAAGATTCCAAATGGTCAGATAAACCATCATTTTTTGTTGCCATCTTTTAAATTCGGTGCTCCCAAACTTCTCGGGTTTCTCACCATAGACCGCTGGAACATTAGCTGGAATGGGCCCCAAATGATGAATTCAGAATGCACAATAAAAACTTTCTTAAGATTGTTGGTTTGGATACAATGCAAAACTGAAACTATTGGGTTGATTCCGCAGCAAATGTCGGGACAAGCTATGGACCAAGGCACGAACAGAATGTAAGTTGAGGCTAGAATTCAACCATATCTCCTTAAGACGAATTTGCATCATATACGCCGCTTATGGAACATGACAATAGTCTCCCAAGATACAAGGACTTATGTTTTGTAATATCAGCACTCCAGTTACAAAACCGGGTGAAATTCAAGATGTTTTTTGAACCTTCAAATATGATGAACCAAAATTGTATGCAGCAATAAGTAATTGAAGAAAATATATGTATTCTGACGTTTTTGGATTCCTAGCCTTTTTCCATTATGATATAAGGATCGACCTATTTATAGATTTCCAAGATTGGAATCATGTTTTCGCTAATAAACACTCTAGGCTTGCGATTAAATCCAATCCATTAGTAATCTAATGGTATAAATCGCACCCCATTTGGCGAGTCACAGCCATTGGATCACATCTCTCGATTAGATTCAATTTGGTGCGTCCATTTCAAATTGGACAATCCCGATTACATATCTTAGGGTACAACCATAGATCTATCAAATCTCAACCGTCCGCATAATCCATTTTCTTCTTTTTCTCGTTTTTCCTCTCTCTCAATTTTATTATTATTTTTTTTGCAGGCAATACTATAACATACAAGGTTCGATTTTTTCTTATTTTAAATGTCTAATTTTTTTTTTCTAATTGTTTAGCTATCGAATTTTTTATTTGATTTTGTTGGTTTGTATTTTTATGTTACTATTGATCTGAAACAAGCCAAAAATTTTATTGATACTTTCAGATTCTTGATGGATTCTAGTTCAAATATAGAATTCAAGCCTAAGATTGGTATGGAATTTGATAGTCTAGACGAGTCTTGGAAGTTTTGGGTTGAATATGGTGGGAAAAATGGATTTGGAGTTAGGAAGCATTATTTTAACAAGAACAAGAACACCGGATTTATAACTTCGTATAAATATGTTTGTTGCAAGGAGGGTGTTTGTAAAAAAGACAAAAGAGAATAATCGACACTCAATCCTCGGCTTGAGACTCGAACAAATTGTAAAGTAAGAATGGGCGTCACATTTGTGGATAGTAAATATAAAGTTAATGAGTTTATCGAAGAGCATAATCACCCACTCCATATTCAAGAAACAGTTCGTATGTTGTCTTCCTAACGTAAAATTACAGAAGTTCAAGCCTACGAGATTGATTTGGCAAAGGATGTTGGGCTTAAACAAAAATAAAATTTTCAGTTGATGAGTAAGCATGCAGGGGGAATAGATGATCTTGGTTATACAATGTTAAATGCTAAAAATTATATTCGATCCAAAAGACAAAGAAGTATGGTATATGGGGAAGTTGGTTGTCTGATACGATATTTTCAACAACAGTTATCTAAAAATCCATCATTTTACCATGCTAATCAGATGGATGTGGAAGAACAGATAACTAATGTTTTTTAGGATGATGCGAGAATGCTAATCGACTATGAGTATTTTGGTGATGTTGTGTCACTAGATACCACATATTGTACGAACCGTGCATACCGACCACTTGCTATCTTCTCAGGTTTCAATCATCATAGAGGAGCAGTGATTTTTGGTGCAGCACTTTTGTATGATGGGACTGCATCATCATTTAAATGGTTGTTCGAAACTTTTTTAGAGGCACACAAGCAAAAAAAGCCTCTCACTATCTTCACTGATCAGGATCAAGCTATGGCAAAGGCCTTACAAAAGGTGATGCCTGAGGTATTTCATGGATTGTGCACATGGCATTTGATGCAAAATGGCATCAAACACTTGGGAAACTTGATGAAAGATGGTTCTCATTTCTTAAATGATTTTAAGAGATGCATGTATGGCATTGATGATGAGACCCGATTCGAGGAGGCTTGGAGTGTTCTACTAGTACAATATAATATTCAAGAAAACACATGGCTGCAATCCACTTACAATATAAAGGAGAAATGGGCAGCTTGTTACATGAACAAGGCTTTCACACTTGGTATGAGAAACACACAACTCAGTGAAAGTGTCAATTCTGATATAAAGAGTTGTATGAAACCCGACTTAGATATAATGCAATTTTTTAAGCACTTCGAACAGGTCTTGGAGGAAAAGCGGTACAATGAGCTAAGATGTGAATTTGAAACACGCCAAAAATTACCGAGATTAAAGCTAGAGAGTTCTCCTATGTTGCGTCAACTTTCTGAAATTTATACCCTCACTATCTTTCATCTATTTCAAGTAGAGTTTGTTTTGTTCGCAGCTGCTTACATAAAATATAAAAATGAAACTCAACCATTATTTGAATATGTTGTCGGGTGAATTGATAAAGAAAGAGAATGGAGGGTGACATTTAATCCTAGCACAAAGATGATTTCATGTAGTTGCCGAAAATTTGAGATGACTGGATTATTGTGTTGTCATGCTGTGAAAGTATATGATGTGCAGGACGTAAAAAAACTGCCAGAGCATTATATCTTGAATAGATGGACGAGAAAAGCTAGGATTGGAGTGGTACATGATTGTATGGGGATTTGTATGATGCTCATAAGACTGGCAACCGAAGCCTCCGTCCACCCATCAACTTTCTCTTTGGTGCATAATTCGGTATGTGATCTAACCAAGCAAGTCATGGAAATGCGTTTGACTGAAGTGAGCCAAGACAACAATGGTGGTGTCAGGACATCATCGATATGACCTTCTATGATACAAGCGAAAGGATTCAAGAAATGAAATGGCGTGAAAAAGTCAAGAAGGTTGAAGAATTGGGTAGAACTTCAAGCAAAACGAAGAAAAACAAATTTGAGAGTCGAGGTAAATTAACTAATGTTAATACTTTTTTGAAATAAAAATTATATAGATTTCTTATTTTTACAATCATTGTAGGATATCGGAACACACGATGAATTACCCGTATCTTGTTCAGCACCTCCGGTACCTCATGCATGTCTTCAAACAACTAGAAGTCAATTCAATTTCACTGAATTATTAATCGTATGAACTTTAATGATATCTAAAATATTTTTAGTGGGTAAAACTTTTAAGCCAAAAAAATATTAATTCTTATATGGTAAAATTGATTTTATAATATTTATTCTTATTTAATATAGACACAATTTGATCATCCTCACCATTCTCTTGAAGCCATGGATTTCAATGGAGATATATCGAATAATGCTCTTGAGTAGTTTTTTATTTAAAGAATAGCCGATTAACATTGTTAGTTGAAATGAAATTTCAAAATGTATGAATTATTTATTTTTTATGGAAATGTGGTGTTGAATTTTAGTTTTTGATATTGCATGATGAAAATGTTCTAAATTTTAATTTAAGCATTAACATGTTAATAGTTTTATATTGTTAAAAATTATGTTCATTGGAAAAAAAATTAATAATACTCATCAAATTCGAAAAAAATGATACGGTTTTTCACATGTAAAAATTTAATATAGTAATTTTTAATTGCAAAATTATTAATTTAACATAAAAGAATTAAAATGTTTATATTATTTCATATAAAATTGTCTGCTAATGTTTGTGGAAGATGAAAAAAAATGGAGGAAAATGGAAGGAAAACAAAAGAGAAAAAGAGGGAAAAAAATGAAAAAAAAAAAAAGAAAAATTAAAAAAAAATTCAATGTGTTCAAGCATCAGTAGGTGATCCGGGTCCCTTATTTTAGCACCATCATACCCATGTTTGTTGAGTCGGCATTACCATGTACTCTGAAACGACAAACCCCACCAAATGTATAAGGAAATTCATCTATCAGGCATAGGAATAAGTATTGTAGATACATACATACAAATGGACTTTGCATCCAATTTTTATTTTGTAAGGTTTCTTTGGTCCATTTGTTTCCGTCATAAACAAACATACAAAATCTTTAGATTTTACCCTTCACTCGGATCCCGTCCGTCATATTCAATTGCGGACAGATCAGTCTCCTTGTCGTAAGAAATTTTAGTAGCAGCTTTGTTATCCTGCAACCTGCAAGCCAACCAGGCTACCCCTCATACAAGCCCTCTCCCTTGATAGCACAAGTCGCCTGTCTATGCCATTTTCTGTCTTTCATATCATAGAGACCAAGCCCTTCACAAACTTCAGTTGGTGTCATTGCCCCTTCCTGAACCCAAAAATAAATGCCAAATTACAATCATTTTTTTTAAAATTTTTAGTCATG
Organism: Primulina huaijiensis; assembly: GCF_012295235.1. Lineage (NCBI taxonomy): Eukaryota > Viridiplantae > Streptophyta > Magnoliopsida > Lamiales > Gesneriaceae > Primulina > Primulina huaijiensis. The sequence continues at coordinate 9,551,068 of NC_133317.1, read as the reverse complement.
CTATCAATTAATTCACATTTGCAGTCCACTAACATACGTGTACTTTTTTTTTTTGGGCGATTCTAGTCCTTTTCACCTAAGTGGTGTTACGAATAATGTGCGTCGATACGTCAGTATTTTACGGTGACACGTCATCATACCGATGACAAGAATAGGAAATATATTTTTAATGGAAATAACGTCTACACGTGACTGGCTCGAGTTCGGTTTCAGTAAAACGACTTACTATGTCTTGTTTGTTTGCAAAGACCAATATAACAGCATTAATCATGTATGGATGTGAGATGATGGCCTGAAAAAAGAATGAAAGAAGTGAGAAAGAGATGTGGAGACACAAANATATATCAAAATTAATTATTCGGACGAAACCTGAAAATTTTCCTTTGCCCACCCTATACTCTCTCTATCGGCAGAGTCTAAAACATATATCTGTCATAAGAGAAGAACCAATCACCAACAAATGACTTACAGAAATAGCTTCTTGGAATATATATGTACCCAAATCCTACAAATATAAGCCTTAATTGTTCTTGTTACTGCTTAAAAAGGCTATGGATTAATGAATCATCATGTTGCCTAAAAATTGAAGTTTTGAAAGAAATCACTTTTCTCTGTCAAATAGATCATATTGCCGAGTTCAAGTACTAGAGGAGCATTACCAGCCCCGAAGTGTTGTAAAAGAAGTGTCTCCATATTGGTCTCATTCTATCACGTCCACCCATATCCAACATCATAAACGTTATATCTCGATATCGAACCTCCTCTACATTGAAACCTGATTGCAACATAATTCATTCAAGTCCAAATTTTGTCTCGAAAACAAGAAAATCCGAAAAGATATGGGTGTGATCTCCCCAGTAATAGTAAAGAATAACAAACCAACTGTAGGATTGTTCGGCGGAACCACTCCGCTGTGAAGCTTGTACAGAACAGTTGTCTTGCCAGCACAATGCAGCCCATGCATCACGATCTACGCCACCAACCAAGACCAACATTCAGAAACAGATATAAATCCAACAAAGTTTCCGGCTCTAGCTAGCTCAATGTATTGATCAAATGAATCAATACTCAATCCATCTAGATTCGAAACAAACACTTTCATAACTCAACCAAAAACAATGCATATAGTTTTTATAGTTTCGCGCCAAATTATCAACTTCAGGAGTGAAAAAAATTACCCGAATCTTCGAGTTGCCAAAGAGATCGTCATAGAGCTTGCCAAAGGCTTGTCCCATTATTCCAGCAGAATTTCTTCTTTCAATGAACAAAATTTGGAAGGAAAAAGCAGCAGGAAGATCTCCTGTTAATTTGGCTAGAAATACTTAAGCAGCANTCCTATGTTTGATAACTTGTGTGGCAAGCTAAACCTCATGAATGTTTATGGTTCAGCTTGAGGGGGAGTGTAGAAATATGTGTCATTTTCTAGTTCCATTATCTTAGGATTACCGATAGGGTATTTAAGTTTAAACTCTTGATATTATCAAGAGTTGTTAGTTTGTTTCCTTAATTCTAGCATTTTTAGTTTTTCCTCCTCTTGTATTTAACCTCTGATTGATGAATAATAAAGATATATTTTGTCTCAGATTTCTTTAGCAAGAAACATTCAATTTATAATTTGAAAACTTGAAACACACCCTTTACCAGCAAAGATTTTTGGGTTCACTACACCAAGGTTTGACTATCCTCTATTTTTCATTACATTACTAATGGAATAACCAATTGCTACCTCAGTGAAAATTGATGAACAAAACATATGGATCTCACGTTTGGCTCTTATTAATCAGTATAAAAGATTAAATTACCTTATGATAAATATAAATTTTAGAACTTGACTAGAGGTGGCACCTAGAGATTGGTAAAAATCTCCCATCCCCACATACTATTTTTTAAAAAAAAAAAAAAAATTATGCTCGTTTTATTGAGGGATGGAGCACATCAAGTCAACCAAGAGAGAATGAATCGTCAGAAACCAAATAATTGTATCTAGCCAAAATGTTGCCTTTTGTATGATATTAAATAATAATTGTTCGGATCTAATATCAGCTCTTATCTAGTTTTTTATTTAAAAATTTTATTGAATCCAAACTTCAATTATTTGAAAATAGAGAAGACTATAAAATTAATTAATGTTGCTATGTTTATTTTCTTCTTTTAAAGTCAAATCTTACAAACGAAGCATCATTTATATATCTTACAAACATATATTTAAGGAATCATGTCAAGTGACATCATGTAAAATGGATTGAATAATAGCATATGATATGTAACTCGATTCATTGTTTTTATAAATAACAGTACCAAATTTTAATTGTCTTTGTTATAGTTCATTTTCAAGAGACGAGTTTAGTTACCTTGTAAAACGATGTGAAAAACAAAGCCAAATTAGATCTGAATGAAGCTGAAAGTCTGGGAAAAAAAGGTAGCAGAATATCAGCATTGAAAAGCAAGGAACAAAAAACTACAAACTTTGATGTTTGATATCATTCAAAAAATTCCTGCTCAATGTTTCCTGAAAAGTTCGTACTTGGCAGGAGGATGTTGTTAGAGTAGGTACTTGTGATTTGGACTTTTATTGACTCTGATGTAACACGATTTTTATTAAATTATGACATTATGATTTATCTGCATACCTATGCAAGCTGCATAAGTAAAGTCATTGAATATACAATAGGTACCATGAGGTCGGACTCTCAACGTGACATCATGAAACTCATTAAGAAGTGTACCGTATATTCTAAACAGATTTCTAGTCGAATTAGCTGTTTAAAATAAAGATAAAAGTCGCTTGAGCTTGAGACTAAAATTTGTGATGTAAACGTCATGTTTCATTGACAAGGGCATGAAGATGTCGAAGATGTCCTAGTTGCACATATCATGTCACTATTAGTACTTAAAGATAAATCACATCGTTATCGAATTCATATGCAACTCTTGATATATCAATTGTAACATATTCGAGCAGAATATATGTGTTGAAGGAACCGTACTATAAACAAACCATAACTTAAGGTTCTTGCATACACTATCAGTGATATCTAGGGGATTATGGGCGACGCTACTAGATGCTCTTACCATGATCCGATAGGTGCAATCAGAAATGAGTTCTAACATTTTTGATCAAAGAGTCGATGAAAGAATGAGTCTAATTATGGTAAGCTCGAATAAGAATAATTGTTATTCTGAATCATAGAGAGATGTGAACCACAACTAGCTGTATCCCTGAACCATTGAAGGTCACACAAGTATCAGATTTTGTGCTTCTGTTGAGAAACTCAAAGTTCAAGGAGTTAAATTTGACGACTATAGTTAGATAAAGATCAAACAAGATGCTTATAAAAGAATTTATAAGTTAATTTCATAAGATGGAATAAATGAAAGTTAGCTTAATTGCTAATTGAGGAATGAGAGTGGAACTGCCTATTTTGGTAAAAGAGTTCACCAAACCGGCAACTGCCCAATATGGCAAGTGAAAATTTGATCTTCAAAATTTTCAATTTTCATTATATAAACAAGACTTGAATCCCTGACACATCGGCGCTGTCAGATCGTCGATCGAGATTATAACGAATTCAAAATGATTTATTTAGCTAATTTAAAATTTACTGATTAAATGATGGTACTAGTAGTGATGACTATTAATATGTACAAATTCTCATATCTGGGAGCTAGTTTGAGACCATGCAATGCTTTGTTCAAATGATAAACATGATCAGGAAAAGAGTGATTTACAAAATCTGGTGGTTGTTCAACATAGACTTCTTCATGTAGATGACCATTTAGGAATGCACTTTTAACATCCATCTGATATGCTTTGAAATATTTGAAGGAAGCATAGGCAAGGAAAATTCTTATTGCTTCCAGTCGTGCAACTGGTGCATATGTCTCATCATAACGAATGTGATTTCTTCCATCAGTAGTTTGGATCAATTTCAGCAACTGTTCAGTTCGTAACTCAACATTTCCTCCAGTTTCAGTTGCAACAGCTTCAGTTGGTATTTGAATACCATTACGTTGTTCTACCAAGTGATTGTTAGGAACAGCTTCCTGTTAACCTGTTTGATCCAATATTTTTGGTTCTGGTGTTTGAAACATGTTTCGATTTATGTGAACCTCTTCTTCACTATTATCCTCTAAACTGATTTTTGTAAAGCGATCAGTTAGTTCAACTGGATCAGTTGGCTTATCAGTTAGTGCATATTCATCAAATACAACATGAATTGACTCTTCTATATTTAAAATACATTTATAAACAATCTATAAGTCTTGCTAACTGATGAATAACCCAAAAATATTCTTTCAACAGATTTAGCATCGAATGTTTTCAGAAAATTTTTGTCATTATTATGAATAAAACATCTACAGCCAAATATTTTGAAATAGGACACTACACTTTTCTGTCCATGCTAGATCTCATATGGTGTTTTCAAATTATTTTTATTAATCATTTATCGGTAATGAGTATAACATGCAGTGTTTACTGCTTCTGCCCAAAATCTTTGAGATATACCGGAATCAGCAAGCATTGTTCTAGTTGCTTCTTTAAGAGTTCGATTTTTTCTTTCAGTTACACCGTTTTGCTGCAGTATTCTAGCTAAGGGTGTCAATCGGGTCGGGTGGGTCGTGTTTCATGTCAACCCGTGAATTTTTTTTTTTCAACCCAAACCCGAACTAACCCGAAAACCCCCAACCCGAACACAAACCCATCTAACCCGATTCAACCCGCTTAACCCGAATTTTTTTTATTTTTTTTTAAAAAATTTGAAATAATAAAAAATAATAACAATATTTTAATTTAAACACATAATAACAAAATTTCCGATTTAAATTTGATAGTTTAATTGTAGAAAATTAAAAGTATATTTACTAAATCAAATAAACAATTGTTAAAAAAATAAAAAAATATACAAAATAAATATTAAATGATGAAAATTTATCATATAAATATACAATAAATTTTGTTCAAACATACAATATATAAAAATATAGGTAATATTTAAAAAAAAAAAGTTTTTTGGTCAACCCGCGACCCAACCCGATCCAACCAAAAACTCGTCTAACCTGGAACTAACCAGAAAAACCCCAATCCGAACCTGATTTTTTTCGTGTTGGGTCGTGTCAGGTTGACTGTGGGTCGTGTTGCATTTTGCCACCCCTAATTCTAGTTGCTGAGAACTCATGCTTAATTCCAGTATTTTCTAAAAATTGAGAAAGATTTTGATTGACAAATTCAGTCCCTCGATCCGACCTTATTCTGTCAATTCCAACTGATTTTTCATTTAATAATCTTTTGAAAAGCTTAATCAGTTGTGCAGCAGTTTGATCTTTTAATTTGAGAAAAATAACCCAAGTAAATCTTGAAAAATCGTCAACGATTACGAAAGTGCATTTCATTCCCCCTAAACTCATGACTGGTATAGGACCAAAAAGATCTATATGCTACAATTATAAACATCTGGAGGAAGATTTACTACACTTTTTCTTGAAAGAAGATCTTACTTGTTTACCTAACTGACATGCTGAACAAATTTTATCTTTTGAGAAATCAATTTTAGGCAGACCAGTTATGTAGGACTGAACGCTTGCCGCTTTACCAAAAGTTATAGCTAGTAGTAATGGTGCAATTCAATTCTTTTAAACCGCACAGCAGCTCAAGCACCATGGTTCTATTGCTCTACCAAGCAAGGACAATTATTGCACCCAACAATCTCCCTCCCAATAATTGCACTCCTTGCAATCAATGGGAATCGAACCCGTGACCTTGGCTCTGATACCAATTGTAGGACCAACACTATAATGGTGCAACTCAAATCTTTTAAACCGCACAGCAGCTCAAGCACCACGGTTCGATCGCTTTACCATGCAGGGACAATTATTGCACCAAACAAGTTACAAGATCATGATTACTCAGATGAGCGATGGATTTGAAATTCAAGTTGTTCAATCTCTTATGCCACAACCAGTTTTTAGAAGATTTAGAAGCTACAAAGAAAATTGGTGCATTAGGTTGATTTTTCAAAATTACCTTATAAGTATTACCACATCGATCACCAGTTATGATGATGTCATCAGTTGAGTTTTTAATGTGCTTGTTGAACTGAACTGAAAAATTGTTATCGCATAACTGACTGATGCTAATTAAATTATACTTCAGATTGCACTACAAGAAAAAAACAAAACAACAACGCACATATGAAAACCGTTGTCGTATGCTTTTTAACAACGGTTTAGTAAAAACCGTTGGCATATGTGCGTTTTTTAAGCGAAAGACAACGATTTTTATAAAACCGTTGTCTTTTACGGGTCAAAGACAACGATTTTTTGGGTCAATGATAACGGTTATATAAAACCTGTAATGCGCCGAAAAATTGAAGATTCACGCGAACTACATGCATACGAGTTATTAAATTCTTTGTGTATTTCAATTAATTGTTTTAATTACATGGATTAATTATATTTTGCATTTTGACATGTCTAAAATATATTTTCTACATGGTTGCATCAAAATTTATTTTTAAAGGTTATTCGAGTTACGGTCGATCGAGGACTGAAAAATAGAAAAAGTTTTTATTGGTTAATTGTTTTTAATCATTTAAAATATGGGTGATGCTTTTTCATATTTTTGAAAATAAGAAGTTTTGAGGTGATTTTATACGCCGGAACGTAAACTTTATCGGTGTTGGTTTTTCAACAAAAATATGAACGTTTCGGCAACCTGGCTAATAAATTCAAAAACTTATTTAAGCAAAATTATTTTTAAATCTTTTAAATATTTTAATTAAACACTAATGGGCCTAATTAACTTGTTAATGGGCCAAGGCTTTTGTTAGTGTGTCAATTAATATTTAAAGTGCTAATCACCCCCATTAAACCCTAAACCCCATGCCCTACACTCTCAAATTCTCCCACAAGTCACACGACACACACACCTTATATTCTAGAGGAAATTCGAAAGTTTCAAGGGGAAAAATCAAGCCAAGGTTGTCGTCGCCGTTCTTCGCAATCGTCAACAAATAATCGTGCGTAAAATACGCAAAGACACGCCATATTCTTTCCTTCAAACATCTATCACATCATAGTATTTTATTTAATTGAGTTTTTGCATGAAAAACAAGTGCATCATGAAACAATTTCGTTTTGTGACATATGTCAATTTTAAAGCTTGTAATTGCATCCAAAATCGTGTTTAATATGATCTAAAGGGGCTGCCATGATTGGGATAGGTTTGAGGGGTGTGAATCCTAAAACACACCAAAAAGGTTACAAATCAGGAAGAACAAAGCTGGAACCGTGGGTCTGTTTCAGAATAAAGAACCGAAGGTGTGTTGGCTTGTAAGGGGTCTTGAGGTTCGGTTCTTATGCATGGTGTCTTCGAGCTCGACCAGGGCTGGGGGCTGGGTCCTTAGCGTCGTGGCTAGGTCCTATGAAGAGTCCTAGAATGGCTAGGACTCGTGGTTCAGGCTGGGGAGGAGTCCACGAAAGCTAGGACTCTCCCCAAGCCCTCTTGCGACCAGCTGATGTACATGGGGGATTGTGGCTCGATTTGGGGCTAGGCTAGGGGGGCATCAGGGTCCTAGCATGAGGGGCAATGGTCAGGCTAGGGGCTGGTGCTGCTGGGTCGCAGCTGGCTGTTGCTGTGTTCGGGTGGTTCGCTGCTTGGGTCCAGGGGCTGGGCTAGTCTGGGCTGGGTCTGGGCGTGGTCCAAGGATGGTTAGGGTCATGAGGGGTCAAGTGGTTAAGGGCTGGAGGTGTTCTATTTGGCTAGGAGTCTTGGTGAAGGGAAGGAAACTCACGCACACACAATACATGCAATAGGGTATAATGTCCATGAGGTTTTTTAGCGGGCCAGGGCTGGTTCTTTGGGATGGGCTTGATCAGTAGGGTTCCTAGGTGGGTTGGCTAGGGTTTGGCTTGTAGTGGCTCGGGCATGGCTCGAGTAAATTGAGAGATGGCTCGGGTGGTTCGATAAGGTGTCAATTTCGAGATTTTAAGAACTAAAATTGAATCTATGGTTCCACGGGTGTGGCTCATGACTTGGAAGGGTAGAATAAATGATAAAAATGTTATTTTTAAAATTTGGGATCAAAATAATGAGTTTTGGATTTATCCAAGATTTAATCCCGCACGATACGCTAATTGAAGAATTAATTGAAAAGCCTAATTTTAAGGTTTATAAAATTATGAAAAATTATATTTAAGCTCAAATAATTATTAAAAGTCTAATTTTGTAATTTTGGAATTTTATACTAATGTTTGGTTTAATTCGAGATTAAAACGCAATGATATGTTATATTAAAGAATAATTTAAAAGTCCTCGATTTAAGCTAAATAAAAATATGAGAAAATTCATGTAATCTTAAATAATTATTTTTGACATGTTAGAGTCAGTGAAATTAAGAAAAAGTCAGAAACATGAGATTTTACGTCTAGGGGTAAAACAGTCATTTTACACCTAGAAATTAGTAAACGTCTAGTGCCCTGAATGCTGTTTTATGTGCTAATATGATTATTTTCAATGGCTATGAATGTTTATGGAATTTTATATGTTAAAAAAATTATTTTAAATGTTTATGGAATTTTATATGTATAGAGATTTTTATGTCAAATGGTTTATTTTAAATGTTTAGATTTAATATGTCAAAATGATATTTTAAATGTTTTGATGTTAAAATGTTATTTTAAATGTTTATGGATTTTTAATATGTTAAAATGTTATTTTAAACGATTATGGATTTTTATGAGGAAACGATAACGTTAAAAAATATGTCGCATGCTTCTTTTTAAAAGAAAAAAATTATTAAATGCATAATTTTTATAAAGTGATGAAAATGTGGAACGTTGGAGGAGGTGAAGTAATTGTGACTATTGAGGATATGAGGATAAAAATGGGGATATCGTGAGGGAATAGGCCCCAGAGGGAGCCCATTCATGGGAGAACGCCCTAGAGGGAGCCCGACGATCGTATTTCCATTCGATGAGAATCAGCCAAGGCTCAGTTGACGAGAGAGTCGCTGATGTCCCCACCGCCCAGTACTGTGGTTTCATGTAGATGGATCCATCGATTTTTGAGGATGAGGAAAGTCACAATTAACGATCTGAATTCAACCAAAAAAAAATATGCATATACTCATGATGAAAGGATATATGTTATGAAATGAGGAAAAGAAAAAATGTTGAAGTTTAAGTTATGCATGTTCATATGAATATGTTGAGGATGATATTAAAAGGTTTACGAAAATGTTTATATAAAGTTTATGAAAATGTTTATGTTTAAAGTTGATGCTTCATTATGAAAATGTTTTTATTTAAAGTTTATGCATCATGAAAATGTTTATGGAAATTGTTATGTTTAAAGTTTATGTATCATGAAAATGTTTATGAAAATGGTTATGATTAAAGTTTATGCATCTTCATGAAAACGATTTTTTTAGTACAAGTATTTTTCACTGTTGCATGTGATCTGTATATGTATTACTTGTTATCAAGATTATGGTGTGTTGAGTCTTTAGACTCACTAGGTGTGATTGATGCAGGTGATTATGATAATAATGCAAAGGGAGGTCTTGATGGTTGACTTTGGTGGACTGAAGGTGCACATAACCCGAAGACCGACGCTAGCTTTCCGCACTAGTTTATGATTATGATTTATGTTAAAAGATATTTTTACGACTATTTATTTATGTTTATGAGTTGTTTTTGAGAGATTATAGTATGAACTATACTTTTCAAATAATGTTTTTAGGTTGGTAAAATGTTAACGATTTTACGATTCAAACCGTTTTCTTTTGGTTTGCAAATGTTAGTTGATTGTTTATTTTTTAAAACAAATGGTGTCAAGTTATTTTAAAGTGTATATATGTATATTTTGAATTATGGAGATTAAGGAGAAAAAAAAAATTCTAGCACGTTTTAAGGAAACGAATAGCAGACGGTTCAGTTGGTATCAGAGCAAATGTCTTGTAAAGGATTGTGCTACCATCAGTACCAGGAAGCTCAGTCGTCAAGCCTCAAAACTTATAAGTTTACATGCTTTATATGATTTTATGATGTTACATGCATAATTATATGAATCATATGTTTACGTCACATGTTTAATAGCTCTATGAGGATATATGATTTATATGCTTTGGAATTTTTATACGTGATACGATATGAAATAAGAAATTATTTGATTTTAATGCATGTTGGCTTCGTGGTGGAATTTGACAATGTTGATTTTTGGGTTTTAGTATCGACGTTCTACTTTTTGGGTTATAAGTTAAGCATGAATATTATGAATGTCTTTGGAACACGTAGATTTTCTAAGAAAATATTTATGATTCGTGGTTACTAGTTGAATTAATTTTTGAGAATTACTCATAAGTAATAATGATTCGAAGACTGCGATTATCTTTGGAAGTAAGAAAATGTATAAATTGGGATTCTAAGTTTTGAGGAAAGGTAAGATTGGTTATAGGAATTGATTTTGGGTAAATAAGTTTAAAATTATTGAAATTTATGTTATGGAAAACAAGTAGAAGGAAATTAAAAATGCCAAGAACATATGGGTTAATCGTAGGATTTTCGAAATTTAGGACTAATTGGATAATTTTTTAGGAAATTAAGAATTAGTTTTGCAATTATTACTGAATTTGGGACTAATTTAGCAATAAGCGATGATTGAATGTGTTAAATGATAAGAATTTTCGATAATTTAGACTTTTAAGAATATTTGAAACCTTGGAATATCTTGGTTATAATGTTATAAGGAATGTTAATCAAGGGTTTTTAAGGATGAATCAATTTTAGGCTTGAAAATCTAAGCGCTAGCGGATGCGTTTGAGATTTTAATGTTGAAATATGATAATTTGATAACCATTTTGGGTATAAAATAAGAAAGTAATATACGATAAGTATGATTATCCATCTTTTAATATTGGGAATTGTAAGAAAAATTGAAATTCGAGGCTATAATAGTAACATCACTAAGTCATTATGGGTCCTTTTAAGTTGCGAATTGCAAAATAAGGATTTAGAAGATAAATTTAATTGAGATCAAAGAGACGTAAGGACATCCTAAGATTTAGGTTTTATCATAGTAGCGCAGCGGAAGCGTGGATTTTTGAGATACTAGAACTAAGTCTAAACTTTTGATTATCAAGAATAAGCGAATTTTGAGGACGAAATTCAATTTAAGGGAAGAATTGTGTAACGCCCCGAAAAATTGAAGATCCACACGAACCACATGCATACGAGTTATTAAAATTTTTGTGTATTTCAATTAATTCTTTTAATTACATGGATTAATTATGTTGTTCATTTTGACATGTCTAAAATATATTTTCTACTTGGTTACATTAAAATGTATTTTTAAAGGTAATTCGAATTACGATCAAGGAACGGAGACCGATGGCTGAAAAATAGAAAATGTTTTTATTGGTTAATTGTTTTTAATCATTTAAAATATGGGTGATGCTTTTTCATATTTTCGAAAATAAGGGGTTTTGAGGTGATTTTATACGCCGGAACGTAAATTTTATCGGTGTTGGTTTTTCAACAAAAATACGAACGTTTTGACAACCCGGCTAATAAATTCACAAACTTATTTAAGCAAAATTATTTTTAAATCTTTTAAATATTTTAATTAAACACTAATAGGCCTAATTAACTTTTTAATGGGCCAAGACTTTTATTAGTGTGTTAATTAATATTTAAAGTGCTAATCACCCCCATTAAACCCTAAACCCCATGCCCTACACTCTCAAATTCTCCCACAAGTCACACGACACACACACCTTATATTCTAGAGGAAATTCGAAAGTTTCAAGGGGAAAAATCAAGCCAAGGTTGTCGTCGCCCGTTTTTCGCAATCGTCAACTTATAATCATGCAAAAAATACGCAAAGGCACGCCATATTATTTCCTTCAAGCATCTATCACACCATTTATTTAATTGAGTATTTGCATGAAAAACAAATGCATCATGAAACAATTCCGTTTTGTGGCATATGTCAATTTTAAATCTAGAAATTGCATCCAAAATCGGGTTTAATATGATCTAAAGGGGCAGCCATGATTCGGATAGGTTTGAGGGGTGTTTTTACATGTTTTAAAGAGTCCTAAAACACACCAAAAACGTTGCAAATCAGGAAGAACAAAGCTGGAACCGTGGGTCTGTTTCAGAATAAAGAACCGAAGGTGTGTTGTCTTGTAAGGGGTCTTGAGGTTCGGTTTTTATGCATGGTGTCTTGGAGCTTGACCAGGGATGGGGGCTGGTTCCTTAGGATCGTGGCTAGGTCCTATGAAGAGTCCTAGCATGGCTAGGACTCGTGGTTCAGGATGGGGAGGAGTCCACGAAAGCTAGGACTCTCCCCAAGCCCTCTCGCGACCAGCTGATGTACATGGGGGATTGTGGCTCGGTTTGGGGCTGGGCTAGGGGTGCATCAGGGTCCTAGGATGAGGGGCAGTGGTCGGGCTAGGGGTTGGTACGGCTGGGTCGCAGCTGGCTCGAGGGATAAGTTGGAACCGTGAGTAAACAAAGGTGACGCGCAGGCTGTTGCTGTGTTCGGGTGGTTCGCTGCTTGGGTCCAGGGGCTGGGCTGGTCTGGGCTAGGTCTGGGCATGGTCCAAGGATGGTTAGAGTCATGAGGGGTCAAGTGGTTAAGGGCTGGAGGTGTCCTAGTTGGCTAGGAGTCTTGGTGAAGGGAAGGAAACTCAAGCACATGCAGCAAATGCAATCGGGTCTACTGTCCAGGAGGTTTTTGAGAGGGCCAGGGCTGGTTCGTTGGGCTGGGCTTGGTCAGTAGGGTCCCTAGGTGGGTTGGCTAGGGTTTGGCTCGAGGTGGCTTGGGCGTGGCTCGAGTAAATTGAGAGATGACTCGGGTGGTTCGATAAGGTGTAAATTTCGAGATTTTAAGAACTAAAATTGAATCCATGGGTCCACGGGTGTGGCTCATGACTTGGAAGGGTAGAATAAATGATAAAATGTTATGTTTAAAATTTGGGGTCAAAATAATGAGTTTTGGATTTATCCGGGATTTAATCGCCGCACGATACGCTAATTGAAGAATTAATTGAAAAGCCTAGTTTTAAGCTTTATAAAATTATGGAAAATCATTTTTAAGATCAAATAATTATTAAAGTCTAAGTTTGTAATTTGAGAATTTTATACTAAGGTTTGGTTTAATTCGATATTAAAACGCAGTAATATGTTATATTAAAGATTAATTTAAAAGTCCTCGATTTAAGATAAATAAAAATATGAAAAATTCATGTAAGCTTAAATAATTATTTGGGACATGTTAGAGTCAATGAAATTAAAAAAAAATCATAAACGTGAAATTTTACGTATAGGGTTAAAACAGTCATTTTACACCTAGAAATTAGTAAACGTCATGGCAGTGCCCTAAATGCTGTTTTATGTGCTAATATGATTATTTTTAATGGTTATCGATGTTTATGGAATTTTATATGTTAAAAAGATTATTTTAAATGTTTATGAAATTTTATGTGTTTAGGGATTTTTTTGTCAAAATGTTTATTTTAAATGTTTATGATTTAATATGTCAAAATGATATTTTAAATATTTTGATATTAAAATGTTATTTTAAATGTTTATGGATTTTTAATATGTTAAAATGTTATTTTAAACGATTTTGGATTTTATGAGGAAACGATAACGTTAAAAGATATGTTGCATGCTTGTTTTTAAAAGGAAAATGATATTAAATGCATGATTTTTATAAAGTGATGAAAATGTAAAACGTTGGAGGAGGTGAAGTGATTGTGACTATTGAGGATATGAGGATAAGAATTAGGATATCGTGAGGAAAAAGGTATCAGAAGGAGCCCATTTATGGGAAAAGGCCCCAGAGGGAGCCTGACGATCGTTTTTCCATTCGATGAAGATAGGCCAAGGCTCAGTTGACGAGAGAGTGGCTGATGTCCCCGCCGCCCAGTGATGTGGTTTCATGTAGATGAATACATCGACTTTTGAGGATGAGGAAAGTCACAATTAACGATTTGAATTCAACAAAAAGAAAATATGCATATACTCATGATGAAAGGATATATGTTATGAAATGAGGAAAAAGAAAAATGTTGAGGTTTAAGTTATGAATGTTCATATGAATATGTTGATGATGATATTCAAAGGTTTACGAAAATGTTTATGAAAGGTTTATAAAAATGTTTATGTTTAAAGTTGATGCATCTTTATAAAAATGTTTTTATTTAAAGTTTATACATCATGAAAATGTTTATGGAAATTGTTATGTTTAAAGTTTATGCATCATGAAAATGTTTATTAAAATAGTTATGATTAAAGTTTATGCATTTTAATGAAAACGATATTTTAATTACAAGTATTTTTCACTGTTGCATGAGATCTGTATATGTATTACTTGTTATCAAGATTATGGTGTGTTGAGTCTTTAGACTCACTAGGTGTGATTGATGCAGGTGATTATGATAATAATGTTAAGGGAGGTCTTGATGGTTGACTTTGCTTGACTGAAGGTGTACATAACACGAGGTCCGACGCTAGCTTTTCGCACTAGTTTATGATTATGATTTATGTTAAAAGATATTTTTACGACTATTTATTTATGTTTATGAGTGGTTTTTGAGAGGTTATAGTATGAACTATACTTTTCAAATAATGTTTTTAGGTTGGTAAAATGTTAACGATTTTACGATTTAAACTGTTTTCCTTTGGTTTGCAAATGTTAGTTGATTGTTTATTTAAAAAAAATGGTGTCACGTTATTTTAAAGTATATATATGTATATTTTGAATTATAGAGATTAAGGAAAAAAAATTTCTAGCATGTTTTAACGAAACGTATAGCAGACGTTTCTGTTGGTATCAGAGCAAAGGTCCTGTAAGGATTGTGCCACCATCAGTGCCGGAAAGCTCAGTCGTCAAGCCTCAAAACTTGTAAGTTTTATGATGTTACCGTCATAATTATATGAATCATATATTTACATCATATGTTTAATAGCTCTATGAGGATATATGATTTATATGCTTTGGAATTTTTATACATGATACGATATGTTTAATAGCTCTATGAGGATCTATGATCTATCTTTTGAGTTGTCTCCAAAACTGATGTTTGGACCAGAGTACTTGATTAGTTGGGATAGCAAATTAGCATCCCCTCTCATATGTTGCTAGCATCCACTGTCCAAATACCGTATTGATTCTTTGTTGGTATACCTGTCACTTGCAATCACACACAATAAATAATTTTTGTACCCACATCTATTTGGGTCCTAAACTGATTAGTCCTTTGAAAACCAGACCTGGATCAGTCGACTGACTTTCCAGTTGCTATGTTCCAAATGATTTTTCCTGGCTTGTGTGTGTTAGATGTGTGGTGTGCAGATGAAACGATATGATTTTTAACCTTTTTGGACTGATTGTTAATCCGATACCTCTTCTGGACTGGCTTATAATTACACTAATTGAAGTATCCATTATTAGAGTTCTGATTTTTGTAGCTGAACCGTTTGGGTGACCAGCTTCTCGAATCAGTCGAACTCTTAGGACTGTATCCAATTCCAAATCTTTTAGCCTTGTTCGTGTTTTCAATCGGTTGCTCAGTAAGTTTACTTGGTTCTCAGAATTTATGTATCATAGTTGACTTTACAAAGTTAATATATTTCCCTTTGCACTCAATCAACTTTGGCATAGTATCATTTGCAGATGATTCAACATGGCTATTAAATCCCAAACCAGTTTTATCAGTAATTGATTTTTGTAAATCTCGTATCTCAGTCAACGTGACTGATGAATTGTTCCAAGCTTTAATCAGATCAGTTTGTCTTGATTTTTCAATTTTTAACTGCTGAATTAAAGATTGATTCCCAATCATTTCAGACTTTTGCTCAGCAATCTCCTTTCTTAGACTCAACAGATCAACTAATTCATCGGTTTCAGTTTTGTTGTCTTTGGGATCGGTTTGCTTAGCTTTGACTTTCTCAAATGAAAGAGCAAGCTTATGATACTCATTAACTATGTCATGCAATGTGAAAATGAGTTCTTCTCATGAAAAATCAGATGAACTGAAATCAAATATGTGTTCACTGCTTGATTCAAGTTCTTCATCATTGGCCATTAAGCACTTTGCTTCATCTTCATCGCTTGAGCTGATTGAGCTCTCAGAATCTGACTCATCAGTATCAGTCTCTGCCCGCTTTGACTTATTTTCTCCGGCCAACAAAACATCATGTTTCTTCTCGAATGATCTTTTATCATTCTTATCTTTTCTTCGGTACTCAACCGACTTCTTTCCCTTTTCAGTTGAATATCGACTGTCCTTCTTTGGTTTAGGACAGTCAGCAATGAAGTGCCCTATATTTCCACAATTGTAGCAAGAGTTTGGTTCTTCCTTAGATATGTTCTTCTGATATTTTCGTTGCAAGGAACCTTGATTTATTCTCATGAATCTTTGAAATTTTTTGACGAATAATGACATGGCGTCATTACTCAGCTGTTCTGTGGTCTTTTCAGCTGAATCAGTTGGTTCCAGTTTCATGGCACTGAGAGCAGCTGTAACTGTTGGCGTTGAAGGTTCTCCTTCTCTTGTCTGTAGTTTGAATTTGTACGCTTTAAGAAATGCAAACAATTTGTGCAGTTCTACCTTTTTTAGGTCTTTCGATTCTCTCATATCCATCGTCTTAACATCACATTCTTTGGGAAGACCTCGAACAACTTTCAGCACAATTTCTTTGTTTGAATACACTTTCCCAAATGCATTCAGTTCATTGATGATGTCGCTGACTCGTTCATCATATTCAGTCATTGACTCTCCCGTCTTTATCTTGATTTTGTCAAATTTTTGCACGACGACTGAGAGTTTGTTCTCTTTTGTTTGCTCATTTCCTTCGGATAGTTGAATCAACTTTTCTCAAATTTCTTTTGTTGTTCTGCATATCTTGATCTTACTGAAAGTAATCTTGTCCAATGTCTTGTACAAAATGTTCTTTGCTACGTTGTCCAAGTTTGCTTTACTCTTATCTTCAGCTGTCCATTCTTCTCTAGGCTTTTCAATGCGATGGGGTGCTCCATCAGTTATTGCAACAACTGTATTTGCTTTTAATATTCTCATTGGTCCGTCAGTTGTGACGTACCATATATCATCATCTTGTGCAGCTAAGTGAGCATGCATTCTGATCTTCCAGTCGTCGAGCTCTTCTCTTGAGAACATGGGGATTTTATTGAAAGACGACATAGTGAACATATGTATAGATAGAAAGTATTCAGAAACAAGATTGAAAACTGCTCTGATTCCACTTGTTAGGATCGAATATACGAGTGCAAGATTTTAGAAGGGGGTTGAATTGTTTTTCAAATCTTTTTCGATGAGGTGAATTAGTTTAGTGATAATCTGGATCCAAAAATCTTGTCATCGATGTCAATCAGTTAACTAATGTAGTGCGGAAATAAACTAACTGACAGATTGAATACTAAAAATAATTAAAACAGAGAACACAGAGATTTTACGGATGTTCGGAGATTTCAAATGCTCCTACGTCACCCCTTCTATGACAAGGATATGATTTTACTAAAAAACTTTGATTAATTACAGAAGATGTAATAACCCACTTCATTTTGGTCTTAAACATTGTCAAACTGAAACTCTTAGTATGAGTTAGGATCGATTGGGTGACTGAAAGTGTTTAAAATGAGGGGTTGAATAAACACTTTACGATTTTCGAAACTTTTTGATGGGGTGAATCAGTTTAATGATAAACTGAATTCGATAATCTTGTTATCAATGTCAATCAGTTAACTTAAAGTGCGAAAACAAACTGAAAGACAGATTGAATACTTGAGAAATAAAGAACACAAAGATTTGTAGATGTTTGGAGACTTCAAATGCTCCTACGTCACCCCTTCTATCTCAAGGATAGGATTTTCACTAAAAGACTTTGTTTAATTACAGAAGCTGTAATAACCCATTTCAGTTTGGTCTTAAACACTGTCAAACTGAAACTCTTAGTATCTTTACAATTTTATCAGTACGCAACTGATGTATTTTTCCAAACACAACTGATCTAAACAGATCGAATAAATTAACAGTAAGTGCTTGTGCTAGTGCTCGAAATATAGGCTGAAAGCTATAAATAAATCTGATAAAGTGTGAGCTCTTTTTAACTGATAATAATTTGCTTGTTCTTATTTTTGCTAACTCGATAAGTGTAACTCTTACCATCGGTAACTGTAATTGGTTCTCAGCTGATCTTCTCGGCTATTTATAGGCTTATCTCCCAACAGTAATATTGAATGCGTTTAAATTTCATATATCTGTTGATTTGTCCTGAGTTGACACAGTCATCATTCTTCTGACAATCGTACATTGTGGTATTTTGATATGTTATGCTCCCACTACAATTTTCAGTCTGCTCTTGTACAAATTGTCGGTTGTTGGCTAAGCTCTTTAACTGATGACATGTCAAGCTGATTTATCAGTTGACTCTATAGCCGATTCGATGAACAGACTGTGTAACTGATCAGTCTTAACTGATAGTTCAGTTCGCTACGCAGCTTCAGTTAGCTTTAATCAGTTCAGTTGCCTTCGATTGTTTAGCGCATTAATTATCAATCGGGCAACTTCAGTTCAAGTCGTTTCAGTTCAGTTACGTTCAGTTGAGTTGATCAGTTTTGCAATCTTCAAACGCTCAATTTGTCAAACTCTGAAATTCTGATTCCAACAACATCTTTACAAATTTATCAGTAAACTACTGATATTCTTTTCTTAGCACAACTGATCTCAAAAGATTGAATACAATAAAGAGATGTGCTGGTACTTGTGCTCGAAAGATAGTCTGAAAGATATGAATGTATTTGATAAATGCGAGCTTTTTCGTAACTGATCTTTGAAAGCTTTAACTCAAAAATCTACTTAGAATGCATGTGCGCAAAGTTGTTTTCTCAGGTGAACTTCTCGGCTATTTATAGGTTTTGCTTCCAACAATAATATTGAAAGCATTTGAATGATTTATATCTGTTGATTTGTCCTTTCTGATTGTGTCAACATTCTTCTGACAATAGTACGCTGTAGTTTTTTTATATGCGGTGCTCCCACTATAGGTTATAGTCTGCTATGTACAAATTGTCGGTTGTTGGATATGTTCCAGCTGATGACGTGTTCAACTGATTATCAGTTGATTATATAGCCGATTAGGTGTGCTGAGTATAACTGAGATCTCATAATTGATAGTTCAGTTGTCTTCACACATTTAATTGGCTTTGATCAGTTCGGTTTGCCTTTGATTATTTTAACACATTAATTATCATTTCGGGCAACTTCAGTTCGAGTGTTTTCAGTTTGAGTAGATTCAGTTAAACTAATCAGTTCTGCGATCTTCAATCACTTAATTTGTCAAACTCCGAAATTATGTTTCTAACAACATATGATCAAATAAAAGTTTGGTAAATGAATTATGGGTATCATCCGAGTTTTATAGCAATGATTTGGAATGTTTTTCCAGGTTGATTGGAAAACAAAAATGTGTAATTGATTGAAAGAAAAAAAATGAAGTTTGGCCTTTGCACAAGTGAAGATGAAACAAAAGGAAGGAAACTCCACATTCAAAAGGATTTGAAAACGTCACTTCTCAAAAAGAGAACTTCAGACTTCTCATCATTGAGTTTTCAACATGCTCTCACATGCACGTCACTTATTCTTTACCAGTTGGTTCTTAATCATGTTGAATAGGCGTTGTATGATGGGACAACTTCTTTCAATGAAATAGACAAACTAGAAGAATCGGAAATGCGTAAGCCTATTAGTGGTGTTGTCAATTCCGTTCAATATATTTTATTTAATGCGGAAAGGAACTTGTCTTACTCTGCAAAACACAATTTATCTCCTAAATTCTTTTATGTTTTTTTAATAAAATTTTGCATAAAAATTTTGACTTTCTAGATATTGAGTTTCTTAATGTAACGCCCGGAAATTCTTAAAAGTCCACGCGAACCACATGCACACAGGTTATTAAATTCTCTTGTATTTTAATTAAATGTTTTGATTCCAGGAATTAATTATGTTGTGCATATTTTCATGTTTAAAATATATTTTTTCTACATGGTTGTATTAAAATGTAATTTTTAAAGATTATTCGAGTTGCGATCGAGGAACAGATACCGATGGCTGAAAAATAGAAAATGTTTTTATAAATAATTGTTTTTAATTATTTAAAATATGGGTGATATATTTTATTATTTTTGAAAATAAGAGGTTTTGAAGTGACTTTATACGCCGGGACATAAATTTTATCGGTGTTGGATTTTTAATAAAAATACAAACGTTTTGGCAACCCGGCTAATAAATTCACAAACTTTTCTAAACAAAATTATTTTTAATATTTTAATTAATAACTAATGAGATTAATTGGGCCTAATTAACTACTTAATGGGCCTAAGTTTGTTTAAAGTGTAATTAACTATATAATATGTAATTAACCCCACCCAAAACCCCATATGTTTCACGCCTCAATCTCCAAGGCAATACAAATTCTTTCTCCCTAGCAAAACATCACACAGCACACACTCAATAATTTGAAGAAAAATTCAAAAGCTTCAAGGGAATTCAAGCCATGATCGTGCGTCGCCGCTCTTCGATTCGTCAACGTATATTCGTGCGTAAATTACGCAAAGGCATGTCATATTCTCCCTTTTACTCATCATTCACACCATAGTATTTATTTAAAATTGGATTGCATGAAAAATAAGTTGCACTTGGATGTATTTTCGTTTTTATGCAAATAAGAATTTTAAAGCATGTTGTTTTGATCCAAAATCATGATACAAGTGTGCATGAAGGGGCTGCCATGTATAGGATTAAAAAGGGACATTTTTTTACATGTTTTAAAGGGTCTAGACCCACACAAAACACCGCACATGATCAGGAATAAAATCTGGGACCAGGTTGCTGTCATGGTGGTTGGAGGGGTTCGGTTTTGAGTTGAAGGGCTTGGCTTTGGTTCGGTTGGGACCAGGGCTAGGATAGGGTCATGTGTGGGTCAGGGGAAGAGTCCTAGCCACGCTAGAACTCGAGTCAAGTGGGCTGGGAGGAGTCCTAGCCAACAAGGACTCCTACCCGAGAGCTTGAAGGGAACATCGCAGGTTGTTGCTGCTGTGCAAGAAGAAAGAGGCTCGGTCAGGGACTTTGGGCTGGGCTACATTAGGACCTTAGGGTCCAGAGAGGGTGCATGAGGGGCTGGTTCAAGGGCTGGCTCGTGGGTTAGGTGGCTAAGCAAGAAAACAAGGGTCTTTGTCAAGTGGGTCTCCTCGGCTGTGTTGCTGCAGCTTATGTTGTGTCTTCGGTTTCAGGGGCTGGGGTCGAGTCCATAGGGTCTAGGTGGTTCATCAGGGTCCAAGGGTCATGGGCAGGGGTCGGGCTAAGGGCTGGTGCGGCTGGCTCACTGCTGACTCGATCGAAACAAGAAAACGTGAGGGAAGTATGGTGCTACGCGGGAAGTTGCTATCACGGATCAGTGCTTCGTGCGTGGGTTCTGGTGGTTGGGCAGGGTCTGGGCATGGTCCAGGGAAGGTTAGGGTCAGGTGGGCTCGGTGGTGGCTCAGCTGGAAGAGTCCTATGCTAACTAGGAGTCCTAGAGCAACCATGATACACACTTACACACATGCATGCAATAGGGTCACGGCCAGGAGGTTTTTTAGCGGGCCAAGGCTGGTTGTTTGGGCTGGGCTTGGTCAGTAGGGTCCATAGGTTGGTTGGCTAGGTTTTGGCTCAAGGTGGCTCGGGCGTGGCTCGAGTAAATTAGGAGATGGCTCGGTGTGTTCGATGAGGTGTCAATTTCGAATTATGAGAAAACTCATATAGGCTTAAATAATTATTTGGGACATGTTAGAGTCAAATAAATTAAGAAAATGTCAAAAACGAGAAATTTTACGTCCAGGGGTAAAACAGTCATTTTACACCTAAAAATTAGTAAACGTCATGGCAGTGCTTTAAATGTTGTTTTTATGATATTATGATTATTTTTAAATGTTTATGAAATTTTCATGATTAAATTATGATTTTTAAATGTCTATGGGATTTTTTATGATTTCAGGAAAACATTTAAAAGACATGTTGCATGATTGGTTTCGAAAACAAAATTACATGCTATGCATGATTTTCATAAAGTAATGAGAATGTAAACGTTAAAAGAAGTGAAGTAATTGTGACTAATTCGATAATGTTGGAGATATCGTGAGGGTGAAGGTCCTAGTGGGAGCCCGACGATCGTATTTCCATTATTACGAATACGAGGATATGAGGTAACGGTAAGAATGAGAATATCGTGAGAGGAAAAGGCCCCAGAGGGAGCCCATTTATGGGCAAAGGCCCCAGAGGGAGCCCCGACGATCGTATTCTACTCGAAAGAGAATAGGCCAGGTCCCAGTTGACCTGTGAGAGTGTTGCTGGTGTCCCCCGCGGCCCATTACTGCGGTTTCATGTAGATGGATCCATCGATTTTTTGAGGTTTGAGAAAAGTCACAATTAACGATCTGAATTCAACAAAGGAAAAGAAAAAGGAAAAAAATGTTATGATCATGATAAACGGTTTTATGTTATGTTTTGAGGAAAAGGAAAAGATTAAAGTTTAAGTTATGCATGTCATGATAATGTTTATGAAAATGTTTACGAAAATGTTCATGTTTAAAGTTTATGAATCTTCATGAAAATGTTATTTTAAGTACAAGTATTTTTCACTGTTGCATGTGACTTTATACCTATTACTTGTAATAAAGATTACGGTGTGTTGAGTCTTTAGACTCACTAGGTGTGATGGATGCAGGTAAAGATGATGTTAATATTACTGGGGGGTCTTGATGGTTGAATTTGCTGGACTGTCGGTGCACACAACCTGAGGACCAGCGCTTCTACTTTCCTGCATTTACGATTTATGATTCATGATTTACGTTAAAAGATTTTCGGACTATTTATTTGTGTTTTTGAGAGATTTTTGAGAGGTTTAGTATGGGCTATACTTTTCAAACTTATTGTTTTTTAGGTTTGATAAAACATTCGACGATTTCATTTTTATGGCTACTTCACTTGATTTTTAAAATACTAGTTGGTTGATGTTTTATTTAAGGAGTAAAATATTTTATAAAAATATTTTCATGTGGTATAAGTATAAGGCCGAAAATTGAGTGTAAAAAAAATTCTAGTACCTTTTAAGCAATAAAAAGGACATACGTTTCACTTAAACTCTATATTTGATCTTTAATATTTAAAAGAATTTGGTTCCCAGGGAAAGACTATTTTTCTTATCTTGTATGAATCTATTCAATGAATCGTATCGAGATTAACACAAGTTTATACATATTGAAAAATAATTGATGCACTAGAACAAAGTGAGAGTAGCGAGATACGAGAGAACAAATAAAGAATTTATGAAGAACTCGCAAAGACGAAGTTTCGCTGTTTCGCTGTGTTACCGTGACATGTTGGAGATATTTGAAAACAACACCCATACAAAGTTTTGATTGAATAATTGTTTTGTTTCTCCGAATTTTGGCCATACAGATTAGCCTTTTTATTTTGATTTTTTTTGTTATTGATATTTTAGGACGTAATTTACTTCTTGGACTTGTTAAAGAAGATAGTTTTTCGTTTCTTCACTAGTATTGATTTTGTGAACTCGATTTCTTTTCTAGTGATAATTTTGCTCTAAGACATCTCACAAGTGTGTTCATTTGTGCATAATGATCTCTATGTTATTTTTAATTAACTTAATTATTTGTGTGTTATATTATTCTACTATATTTTGTCATGATTTGTTACAACATCCGATATAACACTTATATCTGATACTCACAGTCCTTACAATTATGTTAAACAAAATTCTTTCACTTGTTATCAGAGTCAACTCTTGACGTTACTAAGTGAGATTTTGATTATTTTTGTTTAACAATTAAAATTCAATGGACGTGTCACTTGCCAATGTTGTACTATGACCACCTGCCTTGGATGGATATGATTACGCTAATTGGAAATTCAAAATAAGATTCTATATCAACTCCATAGGTGAAAGAGCATGGCAACGAGTTGTCAATGGTTGGACTCCACTAAAAAAGTTGATGAAGATGAGACAGTCTGATCATACTAGAAAGTGATGGACAACTGATGAAATCCCACATTTCGAACTACAATTCAAAAGCATTAAATGTCATCTTCACATCAGTTGATATAAATATGTTTAATCTTATTACCAACTGCGTTTCTGCTAAGGATGAATGAGAAATCTTTCAAAAACATTGTGAAGGATCTGAAAATGTATGAAGTTAAGAATGCTAGCCTCTAAAGTTTGAGAATGAAAGAAATGGAGACAATCACCGAGTATGATTGTCGCTTGAGAAAGAAAGTCAATGAAGTGTTCATTCTTGGTGATCTAATTTCAAATGAAAGATTGGTCGGTAGAAGTGTTTCAATATGAATATTTGTAATATTTATGAAGCACAAGATACAACTCAGCGCACACTAGATGACTTGATCAGTTCCCTTCGTACTTTCGAGATTAACATGGATCTACAAAAATTGGATAAAGATAAGAATATTGCTTTCCAAGTTTATAATGATTCCTACAACGTTCTTCTTCAATTGTCACAAGAAGTCAATGAGTCGGACATTTTGAAGACTATATCTCATTAATCACAAAGAATTTTGAGATTATTTGAAAAGTATCAGAGCCAAAAAGAAAAATGGACAACAATCTTAGTTTCCAAGTCTAACTGCTCCCCAAAAAACTCAAAGATTATCATCTGCCTAGGGAAATTTTCGACAGATGAATGAACGTAAGAATCAATATGATCCTAAGAGGTTCGATCGTGTGCAATGTAGAGAATGCAATGCTTTTGAATATTATGCGAATGAATGTGCAAATAGGCTTCGCAAAAATAAAGGACGGAATGTTTCCTTAAGAAATGAGGAATCAGATAAAGAGCAAGAACCTAATAGAGAAGAAAGTTACACTTCTCTAACTGAATTAATGGAAAAAAGACGCTGGTTGCAAGTCAATCCACTGGGTGTTGCATATGTTGTTGCAACACTTGCACGAAACATCACTCAAAAATCTATCTACTTCAATGCTACAACTTTTGAAAATTCAAGTGATCTACTATGGAGAGCGTAAAAAAATTGTATGAGGAATTGTATGTCGAGTGGATCAAGAGAAATAAATTGAACACAGCTCTCTCAAAGGAAAATACTGAGCTAAAGGGAATTTGGAATTTTGTAAGATCAAGGACGAACTTGAAACATCAACTCAAACTTTTGCTAAGTTTAATACAAACGCAACCAAGCTTGATTATATACTGAAGATGGGAAAAGATAATAAGGTTTATCTAAGCTTCAACAACAATGTTTTGAAGTCGGAGAATCTCAAAAACAACTATATTCGTGAGAGAAAGCAGTAACTCTTCAAGTACACCTACACCCACTCCTACAGTCAAAATCTTCACACAAAATAAGTAATTTTTCACTCAGAAGTCGAATAAAAGGAGACGCCACTTTGTTTGTCATTATTGTATCAAATATGGTCGTATAAAATCGTATTATTTTAAGTTGAGACAAGAGTGCATGTACTGGAAAGCTAATCGGATGTTGTCTAAAGTGTCCCAAAACACTTAGAAATTTTAATTAATTAATTAATGAAAATAAGAATCTTGATAGGATTAGGATTTTGAATTCTAATATGAGCAAGATTCCCGATGTGATCACGAATAAAAACTTAAAAATATTTCATTGAGGGTCATATGAAATACCACAAGTTTTTACATATAGATTTTGGCAGACAAATTTATTTCCAACAAAAAATTTTCCCTCCCTCTCTCCTCAAAAACCCGTCCACCCTATTTTCACAAGGAAAATTCATGGAAACTTCAACGACCACGTCGCCGCCGGATTTTTGGAATTCAGGCAATCCAGTCTCGAAAAATGTTCGTTTAGATCTCTAGTGCAATAAAAGTGAGGAATCTAGTCTCCGATTGTGGACTTGATTAGGCGATCAAAAGGGGAAGATCTCTTTATAAGGATTTACAAGAAGAACCAACTCCGCTAATCACGGACTTGTTTGTTGTCCAGTGTTAAATTCGCAAAAATAAACAGTTCCAAACATCATATAATGTTTTAAATCATACGACGCCCAAGGAATATTTTGAATGCAAAAACTAAAATTTTTAAACTTCTGTTGTGTCTTGGGTGTGAGAAAACGGTACTCCAACAGTGGTATCAGAGCCAGTTTTTTCTATATCGTATGATTTTGTTAAAACCGTGTTGATTATTTTATTTCCAACTGCATTTGAAACTCCAGAAAACCACAGCTCCTGAAAAATCATTTTTCAAATAAAAAATTATAATTTTTTTAACGGTTGCCCGAAATAGCTCCGGGCAGCGCGCATGCAGATAAGCACAATTTTTCAATAAAAAAAATTTTGCGGGCAAGGTTGTACGCAGTCCTGCCTTGTTGAACCAGCGAAGCATGTGGGATGGTGAGAACATAGTATGCAAGCTCAAGTGTAATATACTCGCTTCTATATCAAATTAATTGTGGAGACATTTTGATGAAATAATGAATTATGCTGACATTCAAATGCACATGTGGTGTTGAAATTCGTAATGTGATGCACACTAATTTCAAGAAACTCGTGATTATACGCATGCGAGATGGGGCTCTGGCCCATGAACATGGTGTGCATGTGATTGGGCTTATTGAGTAGGTGGTGGGCTTGGAATTGATGATTCTCAACGAGTTACATGATTACATTATATTTTTTTGTCAATCTCTTACATATTTGACAAGTTTGTGGTGAACTTCAACATAAATAAGTTAGAGGTTAGCTTTGAAGAGCTAGTTAATGTGTTTACGACTTACGAGGCTACCTCAAAGAAAGAATATGTTATTCTCTTATTGGGATTCTCGTCAAAGACGAAAAATAACCCACAAAGTAAGATAAAGAAACATTTTTCCCCTTACTAGAAAACAAGTCTAATAAGAGGCAAGCTCCAAATGATACTTAAAAGGCCCACAAAACCCGATAACTCAGAACATGTTTGTTTATAATACGATAAGCAAGGACCTTGGAAAGTATCTAGACCAGATGTATTCTGGAAATAGCTAGAACACAAAAAGTATGGTGATATGTCATAAACAATGTCTAAATGATTTCAACAACAAACAAAAAAACAAGATAGTCTAAATCAAGCATACTTATGGCACGCTAGACTATGACATATTTCGGATGCACAAACTAGTGAGAGAATGCATGTTTGACATATCATATATTAACTCTCTTGAAACTTGTGAGTCTTTTTTGAAAGGAAAGATAGTCCATTTCCCAGGGAAAGTGGAACGTGAACATAATCTTTCGGATTTTATCCATACAGATGTGATTGTCCTGCTAAGTGTTAGCACCAAATATGGTCGATCCTACTTCACCTTTATTGATTACTTTTCGAGGTATGAGTATATGCATTCAATGAAATATAAGTCTGAAGCCTTTGAAAAGTTCAAAGAATTCAGAGCTGAAATAGATAAACAACTAGGAAAGAGTATTAAACACTTCGATCTAATTAAGACGGAGAATACTTAAGTATTGAATTTCAAAACTACCTTAAAGAAAATGTGATTCTCTCACAGTGTAATCCACCAGCCACACTCCAATTGAGTTGTATGTCAAATCGAACTTTGATGGATATGATTCAATCTATAGTGAGATTCATTGAATTGTCGCCATCTCTCTAGGGATTTGCAAATGAAACTGGGGCAATATTGTTGAATCAAATCCATACAACGGCATTAGATAAAACTTCATATGAGATATGGATGTGAAATCCACACAAATATTATTTCTTAAGAATATGAGGATGTTATGATTAGTGAAGCAAGCAGTGTGAGACAAATTGGATATTAGAGCCAATTTGTGCTACTTTATGGGATATCTAAAGAATTTTGCTGTATTTTATTTTTATGATCCCAATGAAATAAAAGTCATTCTTTCAAGGAATGTCATCTTCATGGAGAATGAGTTTCTATTAGATAGAAAATTCGGAATGATAGAACTCAAAGAGATTCGGGAACCTACACTTCTGAAATACTAGAACATACACTCCAACAGTCAGTTGAAGAAACACAAGCTCCAAAGAGATCCAAAAAGGTCTCAAGGCCATCTAAAAGGATGAGTCTGATTCTTGAAGAAGGCCAAGATGAGCTCATTCCTTAATGTGATCCAAGAAATTTCAAAGAAGTATTGTCTGATGTTGATTCATCCAAATGGCCTGAAGCCATGAAGTTCTAGATATATTACATGTATTCGAACCAAGTATGGTCTTCAGTAAATCCACCTGAGGGAATTGTTTTCATAGAAAGCAAATGGATTTACAAAAGAAAACTTGGGGCAGATAGGAAGTTAATGACCTTCAAAGCAATATTGGTAGCAAAAAGATATACTCAAAGGCAAGGTATCGACTATGAGGAAACATTTTCTCCAGTCATGATATTCAAGTACATTATGATATTGCTAGTCATAGTAACATGATATGACTATGAAATATGGCATATGGATGTGAAGACATCGTTCTTTAATGGTGACTTTTAGAAGAGATTTACATGTCTCAATATGAATGATTCACATCAGTAAGAAGTGATCATAAAGTATGCAAATTTCAAAGATCCATCTATGGTCTCAAACATGCATCAAAGAGATAGAACCTCATATTTGATAACACTATGAAAGAGTTTGATTTTGTTAAAAACTCTGAAGAACCATGTGAATACAAGAAGGTTAGTAGGAGTGCAGTTGAAATTCTTAGTATTTATGTTGATGACATGCTGCTCATTTGGAATGATGTAGGGATGTTGCAGTCAACTAAAGCATGATTATCCAGTAAATTCTCCGTGAACGATACAAGTGAAGCATCATATGTATTAGGAATACATGTCTATAGAGATAGATAAAAGAGGATGGTAGGGCTCACTCAGTCTACTTATATCGATACCATAATGAGAAGATTCTCTATGGAGGAGTCCAAGTGAGAATATATCCCAATGTCTAATGGTATGACTCTATCTAAGTCTATGTGCCCTAAGATTGACGATGAGATAAACACCATGAGCCGCATCTCATATGCGTCTGATATAAGCAGAATAATGTATGGTATATATCTACTCGGCTTGATATTGCATTTTCACTAAATAGTGCAATAAAATATTAGTAGAATCTCGGTCCATTGCATTAGAATAACATGAAGGAAATTATTAAGTACTAGAGAAGAACTAAAAATTTGTTCTCGATTTAAAAGAGTGGAGAACTACACTGGAAAGCTATATTGATTATAGCGTCTAATCCAATGTGGATGATTTAAAATGGTGGTGTTGTCTCTTGGAGGAGTTCCAAACAAGACACAATAGCGGATTCAACCAATGATGCTGAATACATAGATGCATCATGTGCAGCAAATGAAGGTGTTTGGATGAGGAATTTTGTTCAAGAGTCGTGTATCAATTCTCAAACAATTGATCAAGTGCCAGTCTATTGCGACAGCAATGGTGCCGTTGCGCAAGCAAATGAAACGAGGTCTCATCAGTGATCCAAACATATACTGAGGAAGTTCCACTTAATCCGAGATATTGTGGGAAAATGAGACATATCAGTAGATAAAGGCGCCTATGCATATAACATTGCGGATCCACTGACGAAGCCCCAACCATGCCAATTTTTTGAGACGCATCGTGAAGCAATGGGTTTGAAATATATAGGTAGTTGACTATATGATAAGTGGGAGAATAGAGTAGGTGCCCAACGAGCCAACTTGTGGCTTAAGCTTTAATTACTCTTATGTAAATACAATCTTTATTTTAATAATATTTTATGATTTCGTAAAATAATGGCATTTACATTATCTGTATAGTCACGCAAGCTGCATAAATAAAATCCTTGAATATACAAAAGGTACCATGAGGTCTACATCTCAACGTAAGATCGTGAAACTCATTAGGAAGTGTACCGTATATTCTAAACAGGTTCCTAGTCGAATCAGCCGCCTAATAAAAAGATAAAAGTCGCTTGATCTTGAGACTAGAATCTGTGATGTAAATGTCATGTTTCATTGGTAAAGTCATGAAGATGTCCATTCATACAAATGGGTGATTCTATGATGATGCACTAAAAAACCCTCCATCAGACTATCCAAGTGGTTATCAATTATCGAGTGGAATAGTCAGTGTTTATGGTTGTACAACATTAGTCATTGGACACAGGACAACGTTGAAGTTTTATGCACTAGCATTCAATTTGATATGTTCACTGACTTCATTGCAAATCATCAGGTGGCGAGGTTTGGTGTAGTTTTTAAATATGTAGGAGTAAATACATTGTAATCGATGATTCACCACTCGCCTACTTGTGAAGATATCATATGTGATATTATGATTTAATAGTGCAAGGAGTCTCTGGCCAAAGCAAGACACGTGCTTTAGGAAAATGTGTTTTCTTAGTTACACGTATGATCTCATTGTTATTACTCAAAGATATATCGCATCGTTATTGAATTCATTTGCATCTCTCGATATACCAATTGTTGTATATTCGATCGGGCTATATGAATTAAAATGACCATATTGTACGTTAATCAGAAATTAAGGTTCTTGCAGGCTATATCAGTGATATATAGGGGATCATGGGGTGATGTTTTGATCTAATTGGTGCGATCAGACTTGAGTTCTGACATTTTTTATCAATGTGTTAATGAAAAGAATTGTGCCTAATTAGGGCAAGCACGAATAAGAATAAATTTATAAGAAAGTCAAATTTAAGAATTCAAGTAATTGAATTTAGCGATTGTAGTTTGATCGTGATCAAATAATTTGCTTATTAAGTAATTTATAAGGTAATTCCATTGATGGAAGGTTTGAAAGTTAACTTAATTGTTGATTAAATGAGGAGAATGGAATAGCATATTTTGGTGAAGAATTTCACAAAGCTGGCAGCTACCAAAAATGGATTAGAGGAAATAGAATTCAGACGATCCAGTCTCGATGTAAAGTTCGTCTAGTTCTCTAGTGCGATCTAAGCGAAAAATCCAGTCTTTGATTTTGGATTTGATTAGACGATCAAATGAGGAAGATCCGTTAATAGGGATTTACAAGAAGAACCAACTCAGCTACTCCCGAAATGATTTGATGTACATCGTTAATTACACAAACATAAATAGTTCTAAACACCCTATGAATTTTTTAAATCATATGATACCCATGAAATGCTTTGAATGTCAAAACAAAAATTTTTAAATTTCTGTTGTGCTTTGGGTGTGAGAAAACGGTACTCCGTTTGATCTAGGCAAGTGAGTCACAAAGTCCATTGCAATATGTTCTCAGTTCCATTGTGTTATTTCTAAATTCTATAACATACCCCCAGGTTCCAGTCTCTCGACTTTTACCCGCTGGGATATCAAACATCTCGCTACAAATTCTGAAATATCTCTCTTCACAGTTTGGCCAGAAGGGTCGTCCTGTTGCTTATTTCAACGAAAAAATTTCAAGGCTCTCGTGCTCGTTAAAGATGAAATTGTTCAAACCATTTTTCATTGAAGCGACTACATCTTCCATCAGAAGTTTATTTTTCATAACGATCATGATGCTCTTAAAGACATAGATGGCCAGGATAAAATTTAAGCTCGGCATCCCTCTTGGATCGCATATCTGCAGTATTTCACTTTCATGATAAAACACAAGTATGGCGCTCTCAATCGTGTTGTTGATGTGCTTTAGTCGCCGCCTTACTCTTTTTGTTGAGTTGTGTGTCTTTGTCCTTGGCTTTGATGTTATCCCTGATGCCTATCTGGATGACCCATTTTTCTCGAAAATCTTGCCCTCGGTGCTTATGGGACTAACTGCAACTTTGCCATACACGACAGTTTCCTATTTCGAGGCGCTCATATGTGTATTCCAGATTGTAGCCTTCACCTCAAGTTGTTGCAGGACCTCCATGGTGAAGATCACTTGGGAGTTACTCAGACTTTTCATTTTTTGTCTTCTTCATATTTTTTCCCTTCTCTTCGTCGTGATGTTGGCAGATATGTGGCTTGTTGTATTGTAGCAGAAGTTTAAAATTTTTATCTTTGACGTTCAAAATATTTCTTGGGCATCGTATGATTTAAAACATTCACAGGGTATTTAGATCTGAATTACCTTTACATATTTAACGTCGGCTCTGACTATTCTGGTTTTTAAGCGGATATAACACTTCTTTTAATTGCTTACACACGGATCTCCCCTTTGATAACTAATTAGGTCAACGATCAAATACTGGATTCTTTGTTTAGATCGTACTAGATATCTTAAAAAAATTTGTGTCGAGACTGGACCGCCAGAATTTCAAAACTCCAACAGCGATTCGTCAATGCAAGTGGCCGTAAGTTTTGTTGTGAAAAATTGAAGTGGCCAAAATTTGTGAGGGAAAAAGGAAGAATAATTTTGGTTGTCAAAATTTTGTTTAAAATTTTTTTCTTATTTCATATAACCCTTAATAAAATATATATATACTTTGATTCCAGGTCAAATCAAGAATCTCACTCTTATTAAGATTCATGATCGTGATCCCATTAAGATTTCTTTATTTTAATTAATTAATTAAAATTATCATGTTATACATATCATGCAATGTCAACAATTGATAATGCATAGGCATATGTTTGTGTGTGTATTAATACATCTATACATACATAAATACATACATATATATACATGTATATGTAAAATTTAAATATTCGTTATTTAATTTCTTAATTAATTAATCAATTATATACCCTTCTAGAATATTTTATGAGAATCACATCACTACTAACATTATTATTTTAATTAATAGATTCTTAAATTACTAAATAAATAATTGTGAACACATTATAACATTGATCTACGATCAAACAGTGCCGATGTACCGAGAATAAAAATCTTATTCATATAATAAAAATTGAAAATTTCGAAGATCAAATTTCCATTGATCCATTTTTGGCAGCTGCAATTTTGTGAACTCCTTCACCAAAACAGACAATTCCACTCTCCTCACTTAATTAGCAGTTAGGGTAACTTCCACAACTTCCAATACATAAAATCCACTTATAAACTCCTTTATAAGCAATCTGTTTGATCTTCATCAAATTACAGTCGTCAAATTCAACTCCTTGAATTTGACTATCTCAACGGGAAAACAGAATCTGATATTTGTGTAACATTCAATGATTCAAAGATACAGTTAGTTGTAGGTTCACAATTTCATGTGATTTAGAATAACATTTATTATTATTCGAACTTACTCTAGTTAGAATCATTCTTTTCGTCAAACCATTGATCAAGAATGTCATAACTCAAGTCTAATTGCATCCATCGGATCATGGCAAGAGCGTCTAGCTAGTAGGATCGCCCCATGATTCATTATGTATCATTGATAGTGTCTACAAGAACCTTAAATTATAGTTAGTGTACAATACGGCCCCTTCAACTCATGTTTCCCGATCGAATATGAAACCATTGGTATATCAAGAGTTGCAAATGAATTTGATAACGATGTGATATATCTTTTAGTAATAACAGTGATATGGTATATGTAAA
This sequence comes from Primulina huaijiensis, assembly GCF_012295235.1. Lineage (NCBI taxonomy): Eukaryota > Viridiplantae > Streptophyta > Magnoliopsida > Lamiales > Gesneriaceae > Primulina > Primulina huaijiensis. The sequence goes on along the minus strand of NC_133317.1, from coordinate 9,517,468 downwards.
TGAAGAAACACTTTTCCAAAATGCACATTTCATACTCTGTCCAAATATTTTTGCATTATTAACTAATCAGATCACAAAAGATATCTTCACTCGTAGGCAAACGGTGAATCCCCGACTACAATGCATTTGCTCAAACGTATTTCGAAACTACACTCAACCTCGTCACCTAATGACCTTCAATGGAGTCGGTAAGCTGATCAAAGTGCATGCTAGTACGTAGAGCATCTACGTTGTCTCGGGTCAAAAAACTAATGGTGTACAACCATAATCGCAGACTATTCCATTCGATACGTGATAACCACTTGGACAGTCTGAATGAGGGTTGTTTAGTGCATTATCAAATAATCATCCATCTGTATGAATCGACATCTCCATGCATTTTTCAATGAAACATAGCGTTTACATCACATATACTAGTATTGAGCTCAAGCTTCATTTATCCTTATTTTAGGTGGTTGATTTGACTAGGAACATGTTTAAAATTTACGGTAGACTTCATAATGAGTTTCATGATCTTATGTTGATAGGCAGACCTTGTGGTATTTATAATATATTCAATAAGTTTATCTATGCAATTTGTATTAGTATACAAATAAAATAAATGTCATAATTGGATAAAATCGTAAAATACTGTTAAAATAAATATTATTTTTAAATAAGAGTCAATAAAACACAAGCCACAAGTTGGCTCATTGGACACCTAATCTAACATCCTGCCTTATTTTGCAGGTTTCGAAAGGCTCTGCTTCTAACTGGGGTTTGTATATGTCCTTGCCGATCCTGACCCAATCTTGAATGAATATTAGCATGGATTTTGTCGTGGGTCTTCCTCGCACGAAGCTGCACCACAAATCTATTTTTGTAGTGGTTGATTGTTTTTTTCTAAAGTGGTCCACTTTATTCCTGGTAAGAAATTCACTGATGCCATTCACGTGGCCCGGCTTGATTTATTAGCCATTTTCGCCGCAGACTGTGGAGTCTGGTGCACACGAGCCTGGCCTCTAGTTCGGCTTTATCACCCGCAAACCAATAGTCAAAACTGAAGTGGTTAACCGTTCTCTTGGCAATATTTTGCGCAGTCTCGTGGGTGATCATGTCAAGACTTGCGATGCAAAGTTTCCACTAGCCAAATTTGCTCATAATGCTGTGTTAGGATCAGTTAGGGGATCATCGTTGAGCTATAATAGCTCGGTTCTTGAAATATTGAACACCGATGAATTAAATCAAGTTTGTTTTTCAAACCAGGCGGAAGACACTTGAAACAATCCTTCGTAGAAACCGATTAAATATTCTGTAAAGCATTTAAAAAATATGCAAGTTGAATGAGTAAAAATATTTTAGTTGAAGCATTTTATCAAACACTTTGTATGCAATATTTTGGTATTTGAAGAACACATAAAATGCTTCAATAATGCATCTTCAAAACAGTGGAAAGAATAAGTAAGTACAATAAATAAATAGCCATGAATTTGTTTATGGATGTTCAGAGACTTCAAATGCTCATACGTCACCCTTCTTCCCCTTGGGAAGGATTCACTGGAAGACTTTGATTTATACAACTCTTTGTACAAACCCACTCAGCTTCGGACTTACACTACTGCCTAACTGAACTCCTAGCTCTCAAGATTATAAGCAGCACCTCACAATCAGCATATTGTTTACTGTCTCATATGCAAAGACTACATACACAAGTTTATTGTCTTTGTGCAAGACTCACTCAACTAATTTTTGAAGTACAACTCTCTTGTATATGTGTGAGTGACTGTGTGTGAGAAATTTATCAGTTACAGTGTACATATCAAATTTATCCTCACACAAAGGCTTGTGCTCTCAACTAGCTGATATATTCATGTTAACTCCTCATGCTTTGAATCCTCTTCAAAAACTCTTGTTTGATCTTCAAAATGTTGTATTTATAAGCCCCAACAATGATATATACGTTAGACACAAGAATATGATCGTTTGGAAAGTTTCTGTACTGTTTCTGAAATTGCAACGGTCAAATTCACCTTGCTGGACATTTTCCCGAGTGGTCAACTGGTTCAGTTCAGCTAGTCTGGTTCGGTTTAGTTTCAGCTGGTCTGGTTCATTTCAACTAGTTCAGTTGGTCAACAGCTGGTTCAGTTCAGTTCAGTTCAATTGGTCAGCTGCTGGTTCAGTTCAGTTGGTCAGCAGCTGGTTCAGTTCAGTTCGTCAGCTACTGGTTCAGTTCAGTTGGTCAGCTACTGATTCAGTTCAGTTTCAGCTGGTATGCTGAAATCAGGCTAGTTGATTTCAGTTTGTGCAGAACCAGTAGTTTTATCGTCCTTTATCAGCATCTTAAGCTTCGATTCAGACTTTAACTTCTGAAAATAATAGATCATTGTCTTATCTTTTCAACGCATACTAAATCGCTTCATTCCAATAACCGAGCTGAGAGATATGACCGAAATACCGCAACTGCTCAGACCCAACTGATTGCTGTTTTCGTGCAATCCGTTCGGTAATGCAGCGATCAGTTAGACCATGATAACATCTGATTTTGCCCAACTGACGTGAAATACGACTTGTTTCAAATTAAGTTTTATGATCATCCAAGTTAGCGGATTGTCATTTGAATCAAACAGCAGAGATATATCATCAAAATACCAAAGCTTGCCAGAAATTCAGTTTGTGCATAATTCAGTTTCAGTTTGCTTCTTGTGTTAATAACTTCACACTTGAGTAAATATGTTAGAAACACAATAAAAAGTTTTGTTAACATCAAAATCAAGATTGCAAACATGAAATGTTCCAACATGTTGTGAATCGGAGTACCGGCTTCTGCCCGTTTAAAGTTGTCTATGGCTTTGTGCCTGGCTTCCCCGCGACCTTACTCCGGCGCTCGAGGACCGAACCTAGTGGCTGACCTTCGACAGATTCATCAAGCCATGTATGACCACCTTGTCACATCCACTACCCGCTATAAAGCACAATGTCGATAAGAAACGTCGCGTCAAGTTTCGTGTGGGATCTCGTTTGGGATGTGTCGACCAAAGACAGATATACTGCTCACGAGTTCAATAAGCTGGTTGCTCGGAAAATTGGCCCCCTTGAGGTTCTTGAACACATTAATTCAAATGCGTATCGCCTACGTCTTCCTCCGGGCTATCCCTTATGTTGGTGAAAACGCTACCTCTCCCGACCGCTCCGATTCGAAGATGAATTCTTCCGACCCCACGAGAGGATAAAGCGTACAAGAGTGACGATTGAAGATCATATCCCTATCTTTATTATATGTTTCATTAAGCTTTACATATATAATTGAGTTGTTTATTATTTTGGTATCTTTTGCTCTTTAGTTTTGATGCTGCACGAAATTCGGGTGATCAATCAGTCCGGGTGAACACATTATTATGAGAGAATATCATCTACTTTTGCGTCCACACCAGTAAATCTCAGGGTCACCACCTATGTCATGAAATGAGGTTAGAGGCGTCGGAAGATACCCGGCGAAAAATCCTCCTACACTTAAGTCAGCAAACACCTCAAGATATGTACTCACAAAAGCTAGAGACTTTTGGAGCATAGAATAAGATAATGTGAATGTCCCCCTAAAATGTAGAGATAGTTCCTATTTATAAACTTCCATGATGGGTCAAGGGCTTGAATATCATGGGCTCTCTATTGAACATATTTTCCTTAATTAATGGCCCATACCAATCTTTACAGCCTTAATCAATTTTTTAATTATGCCAAACTAATATTCATAAAAATAAAAAATTTTCTAGACTAATACCCATCATAAGCCTCCCATTCTCAAACACCTACACTTTATTGAAGGTGTTCGAGAGTACTAATTTAACCGAATACAAAGTTTTCCCCCTCGCCCCAAATAAAATAAAATATAATAAATTAACAGCAAATTCGTTTTATTCTTCATTTTAGTTCTGCCACTAGGTCAAACCCTACCTCCCTATACAAGGGTCCCACACGCCTCATTCTTCTCCAAACTTTCCCCGCCGCCATGTCAGGTATCACCTTTTGCTTTGTTTTCTTTCTTTATGAGTCATTATTCTTGCTTTTATATTATATACATATATTCATATGCTTTTCTTTTATTTTTTGAATGCGTGCTTCATGAAACAATCGTCTCTCTTCTCCCTTGTATTTGGTTTACTCTTGTAATTTTGTGAGTCACCCTGGAAATCTTCGACCACGACGCCTTGGTCTGACCTTGGTGGAGAAAAATGTCTGAAAGCTCCGGCGACACCATCCTCTTCATGATGCCCTTCTCTTCTGCAAACCGATCGGAATCATAAGTGCGTTGTGACCTGTAAATCGCTCAAGTTTTCCAAAAACGGTGGCTTGTTTGCCCACTTCCTTGTTTTCTGTTGGTGTTCACATAAGGAAATAGATGTTATTTGACGAATGGCGCTTGTGTGATGGTTCTTGGTTGGGGTGGGGATTCTTTGCTGTTTGATTTTGAAGAAACTACTATTTTCTTGGTTTAGTTTAGTTCAAGGACTGCCACATTCTGATGTGCTGCCCATGTTTATTGTTCAACCGAGGATCTATTTGCATTTTTTATTCTCCTTATCATATTTTTTTGTATGAATTTTTTTAAATTTAATATTTTTCCTCCTCCCTGCTATTCACTTGCTTGTGCTTGAAAATGGTATTTTTGGTTTCAATGGGACCTTTCGGTTCAGTGACGGTCTTGTGCTGGGCTGGGGGGCAGGGGCTGGGCTGTGAACTCTAGTAGATAGATTGGTTGACATGGTGCAGTCACGCGAGGGCGCAAGCTCGCTCGTTCTTTTCACAGCATGTGGGTGCAAGAGTCGCTAACTCGAGCTTGCTACTATCTCGCAAGGGGTCGGGACCTTGATTGGCTCGGGTTAACAGTTGTTCGGGTTTGTAGCTAGTGGTAGGACAGTGGGAAGTTCTCGCCATGGTGAATGTGAGGGTGCAGCTTGGGTTTGGGCTGGGGTGACTTGTGCCAAGAGTTGGGTTGGGTAGTTTTGTGAAATGGGTTTGGGTTGGGGTGGTTTGGGCCAGGGATTGGGCTGGGATTATTTGTGGAATGGATTTGGGTTGGAGTGATTTGGTCTAGGGATTCGGCTGGGTTGATTTGTGTTGGGGTAATGAATAATCTTTGCAAAATAATATGGGTTGTATGCCTGACGCTACTTCTCTCGGGGTAGCTGATAAATTTTAAAACTTCTTGCAGGGTGTGCGCCTCGTGGTAAGGATTACTCCTTATTAATTGCTAGTCATATGCACAAATCTCCCCTTTCAAGTGATTTTAGCTGGGACAAGGCTTCAGATACTTACTCCTACCACTCTGACACTCCGTCTCTCTTGAGCGATTTGGGTTCTTTGGGTGATCCGACCTTCTTGGTGACTTGGGTTCTTTGGGTGATGATGATTTAATAGATGAACTTGAGAGTTGTTCCACTCCCATCCCCCAAGTTCCTCTACCTCGCCTTCATGGTTCCTTGTTTGGCGATAATCTTGATCGAGAAGTTATTCCCGGGGACCTAGATCGGAGTCTTCTGACTCCTCGGAATATGAAGTGCTTGAGTGGTAAATTGGAAATTTCATCCGACTATAGTTTTAAGGCTCCTGGACTGGGGGATTCTTATCACAACCCACCCGTATGGTATTTCACCGTGACCCTGGCCCATTTTAATAGTGGGTTTTCTATCCCTCCTCATTCCTTACTAGTCGAGGTGACTCATAACTTAGGTGTAAGCTTCAGTCAATTGTCCCCAAACTCACTTACTTATTTTCTGGGATTCTGTCATCGAGCAAACGAGTTTCAAATTCAGGCTACTACTTCTCTGTTCCATTCTCTTTTCTCAGTGCGATGCCTTATGCCTGACTATTCCGTCTATTTTTAACCTCATGCTGGTTGCAAGTTTATGGTCAGACTACACTCGACTCGAGGGGATTGACGGTCCCATTTTCTTTTTGTAAATAATAGTGGGTGGGACGTACCTTCAACTTGGAGATCTAGTTGTAGTGTTGTGAAAATGAGAATGATTCATTGACAATTGCAAGTTAAGTGTCAAACCTTGGGGTTTTTTGATGATTTATTCGACCCTAAGAGTTTGTTGGCCCGCAGTATCCATTTTCTTGCTCTAATTGTCTTCTTTCACATCGTTGATGTTCGCTATTTTTAGCTTTTACGTTTGATTTACGGACTTGTGATGCTTCATTGCCCCCTATTTTTCTTGTAGGGTTGTGCATGAACTTGGCCACCCTTCAAGCTCGCGAAGACACTATGGGGAGGTCTCCTTCTACCGGAGAGAAGAAAAGAGTTGACGACCGGCGCTACCCTCCCGCTCCTCGATCTTCTATCCCTATCTCGGGGTCGCACCCCCAGTCTGGTCGTGGAGGAGGGTCTAGTTCTCAGGGTCGCCAGAGGCCTCATCCTATGTCGACTGACAGCCGTGATCCTGGAGCTGATGTTGATCAAAGAAAGGACCAGTGTACTAGAGGACACAATGATGACAAGAGGAAGGGTGAAGTGGCCACCCCGCCAAACTTTAAGAAAGTCGCGGAGATCCGATATCGTCTTCTCGAGGCCCTCGGAAGAACTCTCTATTCTTGGAAGGAGTTAATGCTAAAGAGAGAGTGGGGTCTTTTTGGGATACAGATGATCCTGATATGGGATGGAGAAAGGGGAGGGAGATTATATGCGACTATGACATGGCCCATCTGGTCTCTCAAACACCTGCTGCTCTATCCCAATCTCTGACTTTGATAGGTTGCCAGGTGCTTTCCTCGTCCCTCAGTGCCTTGTCTGCTAGGATGTTAATGTGATGTAACCAATTGTTTCTTGCTTCTCAGGTTGTGTCTCTGGCCTGTGCTTACCAGGCTCAAGAGGAGAGAGGTCGAGCTGAGGAGGCTCGATTTCGCCGAGAACTTTCCCGATTAAAGGAAGAAAATGAACGTCTTCGATTGGAGAACATGAAGTTCCAAGATGATCTTTCTTGTTTGACAAAGAAATGTGAAGAAAAGACCAGAGATGACGAGGAACTGCGTAAAGAGCTTGGTTCCCTCTATGATAAGCACCATACCGAGGTGAAGACTGGCGGGATGTTCTTGGCTTCTAAGATGGGGAAGTTTTTTGTGATGGGTGTTGAGGAGAAAGCACTTGCAGCCTTTCGTGCTTCTCTGCTGATGAGGATTACAGTCACGTTTTTGGTCTCCATGATGAGGTGGTGCGGGACTATCGTCGCCAGCTCCATTTGACAGGCTTGGTTCCTGAGGAGGTGGTTATGAAGATTTCACCTCATGTGCCAGAGTTGGATGACACCGCTCAGGTTGACCCTCTGCCAGAGTTTCCCCCAGTGGGGGACGCTGACTGCGAGGTCATTGATGCGCTACACTTGCTCCCTACTGACGAAGCTATCGAGGATGGATGATTTTTGCCTTTTCATGAGCTATGTTATTTCTTGTTTTTTTTTGTTATTTTTTTTTTAGTAGTACGACTTGTTGCTTTTCCACTAGACTTGGCTGACCTTTATTCTGAGATCGCCTTTTTGTGCAACTATTTTATTTAGTCGTGGTTTATTTTGATTACTATGTCATCTGGACATTATTTTATGTTTTCTATCGGTCGTACTTTATGCTTGTTGCTTAGTTGAATACGAATTTAGGCATAATTAAGTCCTTATGGTCTAGACGGGAAGTCTTTACCCGAGTGATGAGGTGTAGGTATCCCGAGACTCTATTTCGGTTACCTCTTACAGTGTCTGAGCACTTTCCACTGGGCTGGCCAAGCCTCTTATGCTTGGGTGGCTCTCTGTGACATCTTGGGTCTTGTGATGACTTTTGCGTGTGTTACATTTCTTTTTTCGGTACATGGGTCTTTAATTGCATAAAATGATAAGATGATAAATGCAAGGAAAAACTTTTAAATTTATTGATAAAGGTAACTGAGGAAACAACATCTTGCCACTGATGGTTCTTTAAGTAAAACAAATAGAAATACGCAGTCTATATGTAAAATTTCTTTAAGTTCGCAATATTCCATGTTCTTAGTAAGTTCTTCCCATCTAGTTGCTGAAGACGATATGCTCCTCCTTTGATTATCTCGATCACTTTGTACGAGCCTTCCCATTTCGGATCAAGTTTACCTACTGGCCGTAAGATTTCTGCCCTCCTCAAGACTAAGTCCTCTACTTGAAATGACCTATGCTTAACCTTGTTATTGTACGCTCTGGCCATTTGCGCTCTGCACCTTTACACACGGAGTGATGCCTCTTCCCTAAGCTCATCCACGAGATCCAAAGATAACCTCATTGCTTTTTCATTATCCGCTAGAGTATAATTTTGGACTCTCATGGAAGATTCTCCTATTTCTGCGGGAGCCACTGCTTATGCCCCATAAACCAAGTTAAAGGGTGATTCTCCGGTAGAGGTGCGTGACGTAGTCCTATAAGCCTAGAGGGCACTCGGCAGTTCATCCACTCATTTGCCTTTGGCTGCGCCTAATCGGGTTTTGAGGAGCTGCAAGATGGTATGATTTGTAACTTCAGTTTGTCCATTTGCTTGGGGGTTTCTTACCGAAGTGAATAACTGCTTGATGGAAAACCCCTTACACCACTTTCTTAACTTAGAATCTGAGAATTGTGCTCTATTATCCGAGACGAAGGCTTGTGGTATTCCAAACCTACAGATTATATTCTTCCACACAAAGTTTATTATGTCTCTTTCAGCTATCTTAGCTAAAGGTTCAGCTTCTACCCACTTCGTGAAGTAATCGACGGCAACTAGAAGGAACTTTCTCTGCCCAGAAGCTATTGGAAATGGTCCCACGATATCCATTCCCCATTGCACGAAAGGCAAGGGGCTCTCCAAGGGTTGTAAGAGCGTAGCTGGCTGATGATTGATATTTGCGTGATCTTGGCATGCATGACAGTGTCTTACCAACTTTTTTGCGTCATGCCTCATTGTAGGCCAGAAATATCCTTGTTGCATAGGTTTTCTTGCCAATGACCTTCCTCCTAAATGATTCCCACAAACTCTTTTGTGAATCTTTCGAAGTACGTAATTAGCATTACTAGGAGCAAGACACTTCAAGTACTGCAAGGAGTAGCCTCTCTTGTACAACTCATTATCTATTATTGTAAATCGAGCGGCTCTTATCCAAAGCTTTCGGGCTGTAGAGGGATCTTGTGGTAGGCGTCTTTGCATCAGGAAACTGATGATTTCATCTTTCCAGCTTGGTTCACCTTCTCCAGTGCACAGAATGTCAAGAGTTGGTCCCTCCACCTCTTCCTTAGTAATTGCTAGGAAGGTGACCCTTCTACTATCGATATTTGCCATAGAACTCGCCATCTTGGCTAGCCTATCTGCTACTTCATTATGGGCCCTGGGTACATGCTTTTACCTCATAGTTTTCTAGACGCGAGAACAACTCATTAACTCTGAGCACATTTTTGGCCATCTTCTCCTCCTTAGCCACATAAGTCTCTTGAAGTTGGTTAACCACAAGATGGGAGTCACTGTGCGCTATCAACCTTCTTGCTCCTGCGGCTAAAGCTAGCTTTAATCCTGCTATAATAGCCTCGTATTCTGCTTCGTTATTTGTTGTCAAAAATTAAAGCCTTATGGAATACTGAAACTTGTCTCCCTGAGGATTTTCTAATAATATCACTGCTCCACTTCCTGATGCGGTGGAAGATCCATCAACAAAAGGTGTCCAAGCGGGGCTGGAACATTCTGCACCTATTATCTCCATTTCCACTAAGAAATCCGCCAGAACCTGGGCCTTGACCACTGGGCGCGGTTGGTACTCCAAGCCGTACTCGCTCAACTCCACTGCCCATTTGACCATCCTACCGGATGCCTCAGGGCTGGAGAGTACCTTCTTCAAGGGATGGTTGGTCCACACTACTACCTGATGTGATTGGAGGTAAGGACGTAGTTTCCTTCCCGCAATGACTAACGCTAGGGCCAGTTTTTTGATATTGGTGTACCGAAGTCCTGATCCCTGCAATGTTTTGCTCACGTAATATACTGGCTTATGCTCGCGCCCTTCCTCTAAGGTTAGCACAGCGCTGACTGCTTTCGACTGAGACTGCTAGATAAAGGAATAACATATCTCCTTCACACGGTTTTACAAGTAAGGGTGGTGTGGTCAAGTATTTTTTCAAGCTGTTGAAGGCTTGCTGACACTCGTCCGTCCATTTGAATCTACTTCCTTGTATAAGCACTTTGAAGAATGGTAGGCCTTTATCTGTCGACCGAGAGTGAATCGATTAAGAGCGGCGATCCGTCTTCTTAACTCTTGTATTCCTTTCAACGTCTTCAGAGGAGTCATGTTCAAAACTGCGTTGATCTTCTCGGGATTAGCTTCTATCCCTCTAAATGAGACCATATAACCTAGGAATTTCCCTCCTCCGACCCCGAATGTGCACTTTTCGGGGTTTAACTTCATTTTATATTTTCTCAGAATTCCAAAGCATTCTTTGAGATCTTCGGTGCGGGTCGAAGCATGTATGCTCTTGACAAACATGTCATCTATATACACTTCCATGTTGCGCCCGATTGTTTTTTCAAACATCTTGTTTACCAACCGTTGGTAAGTTGCCCCCGCGTTCTTTAATCCGAACGGCATCACCTCGAACCAGTAAATCCCTCGATCAGTTACAAAGATTGTTTTTTCCTGATCTTCAAGTGCTAGCCGAATCTGATTGTAGCCTTGATATGCATCCAAGAAGCTGAGCATTTCGCATCCGGCGGTGGAGTCGACCAATGAATCAATCCTTGGCAACGGGAAAGGATCCTTAGGGCATGCTTTATTCAAATCAGTGAAATCTATGCACAAACGCCACTTGTTTCCCGGCTTCGGAACGAGCATGACATTTGACGACCACTCTGAGTACATGACTTGGCGGATATACTTGGCTGTTAATAGCTTCTCTACTTCTTCACTGATATGTTTGCTCTTCTCGAGACTGGACGTTCTTTTCTTTTGCTTAATTGGTTTTATCTTTTGATCTGCTTTGAGATTGTGGAGCGCATACTCCTGGGGTATTCCGGGCAATGCTTCATCCTTCCAGGCAAACACATCTGCGTTACTTCTCAGAAAAGCTGTCAGGGCTTCTTCTAAATTAGTTGGTAAACCCGCTCCAACCTTGACCTTGATCTCGGAATTTCCCGATATCACTTCTATACTCTTTAGTATTTATGCGGCTTTAAGTCTCTCGTCTCTTCCTGATTCGCTTTCAACAACATGAACCTCGCTGTTGCCCGGATGATGCTCCAACTTCTACTTACTTCTGTGCGATGAGTACTTTGGGGCATCCTGTCTCTTTCGGTGACTTGTTGTCCCCTGGAAGCTAAAGGCATGACATTCTCTCGCCAATCGGCTATCACCGGTGGCTTCCCCTATTCCTTCGGGTGTGGGGAACTTAAGTTTCATGTGATACGTAGAGCCTATCGCCTGAAACAAATTTAAGCTAGGTCATCCAAAAATAATGTTGTATGCTGACGGAGACTTCACTACGAGAAACTTTACCATCTTTGTGGCCCTTAGTGGGTAAGACCCCAATGAAAGGGGAAGGGTAACCTCTCCCAATGCCTCAACTACCTCCCCCGCAAATCCAACTAGAGGGGTGTTTACCGGGGCTAGTAGGGCATTTTCAATTCCTATTTTTACAAAGATGACTGCAGAACTTCCTGAATCCAATAGTATCTTTTTCACCCAGAAATTGGAAATGATGGCGGAGATGACTAGGGCGTCATTGTGTTCCCCGCGAGGGAACTCCAGGTCACTGTCACCGAACACCATATCTTCCTTGACTGGACTACCTCTAGTACGGTGTGTGATTTGGTACTAATCGCTGATGGAAGTTCTTGCAATGCTGTGCGAATCAAGGTTTTTCTCGCCCTGTTTGAATCCCCACATGCCGGGCTTACAGAAATTACTGCGATGATTCCTTCAGTAGGCAGGTTGTCCTCTATCCTTTTGGGTCATTTCCCTTGGTCGTCGTGTCCTCTCGGAGGGTTGGGCTTGTGCTGGAACTCCGGGAGCTTATTGTCCTGCTGATTTCGTGACTTATCCACGAAATTGCCCAAGTATCCTCGCTTGATGAGGTTCTCTATTTCTGCTCGCAGGATAAAACAGTCTTCTATGGCGTGAACTTTGTCCTTGTGAAAACGACAGTATTTGTCAGATTGCTGTCTTTTCGAGTTCTCTTTCATAGGGCGAGGGGGTTGCAAAAGACCTTGCTTCTCGACTACTACTAATATGTCCGTCAAGAGTGAGTTCAGCGGGATATGGTGGGGACGAGGGCTTTGAGTTACCCGTTTTTCTTCTTTCTTGATTCTGAATTTCTCATCCTCTCTCTTTCTTTTCTTAAGATAACGAGGTTCTACAGACTCTTCGATGCGAATGTACTTTTCTGCTCTTTCAAGTAATTCTTCCAAAGTATTCGGGGGTTTTCCCGCTATTGACCCTTTGAATCTCCGATGACGGAGGATCTGCTGCATGATTCCTGCCAGTTAATCGTGATTGACATGTGAGACCTCATGAACGGCCTGAGTGAATCTCTGTACGAACTCTCTCAGGCTTTCTCCCTCTCTTTGGACTATGGTGAACAAATAAGATGTTGTTTTGGGATACTTCATATTAATGGAGAATTGTTGAAGAAAACGTCTGGTGAGTTCCTCCAGGCTGCCTACTGTCCCCGGGGGTAGCTTGTTGAACCAAGTGAGGGCCTGTCCTAATAGGGTAGTTTGAAAGATTTTACAGTAAACAGTGTCGCTGATGTCATAAAGGTCCGCCTTTGCATAAAATTTGTCGAGGTGATCTTGTTGATCCCCTTCTCCTTTATACTCATGTAGGTTTGCTATATTTAATCCAACTAGCAGCATTTCCGCTAGTATGGCTGTGGTGAAAGGGCTACGCCGTGAAGGTAAAATTGCCAATGCACCCTCTTTTCCATTCTTGGCATGGAGTTTTTGATAGGAAGGAGGTGCATGGCTATGAGCCTCATCATCTTGAAGTGCAGTCCCCTTCTTTAGGTTTGTTGGTGGCACATCGTTGGTCCCAACTACCTCTTTTTCTCGCAAGATTCTCTCTGAATGATGTGAATGGGCTCCTTCGCCGCGCGCTCCCCTGTTCTCGCTGTCCAGCTGCCGAGTCGCTATGTATTGTGCCACGACTTCGGCTGCAGCCCGAGATGCTGCTTCCTCCATCAATGCCTTCAGAACCTCGGACGTGACCAGGAACTCCTCATGCTGCGGGCGAGTTGGAGGAGGGCGTCCATGCTCCTCTTGAGCATCATGAGTCGTACGCGGCCGTGTTCGCATTCTCAGTGATCAGGTGGCAAGGTTCCAACAGACGGCGCCAAATTGATGCTGCACAAAATTCAGGTGATCAATAAGTCCGGGTGAACACGTTATTATGAGAGAATATCCGCTACTTTTGCGTCCACACTAGTAAACTCGAGGTCGCCACCTATGTCACGAAATGAGGTTAGAGGTTTCGGGAGATACCCAGCGAAAAATCCTCCTACACTTAAGTTAGCAAACACCTCAAGATATGTACTCACAAAAGCTAGAGACTTTTGCAGCATAAAATGAGATAATGTGAATGTCCCCCTAAAATGGAGAGATAGTTCATATTTATAGACTTCCATGATGGGTCAAGGGCTTGAATATCATGGGCTCTCTATTGAGCCTATTTTCCTTAATTAATGGCCCATACCAATCTTTACAACCTTAATCAATTTTTAAATTATGCCAAACTAATATTCATAAAAATAAAAAAATTTCTAGACATTAACCCATCAAGGTTGAAGTAGGACGCTAATTATTATTTATAGGACTTGCATTGACATTCTTTGATAGTTTTGATATTATTAATAAATTCGAGAACGAGAGTTTTTCTCAAACCACATTTTTTGTACTTTGGTTTACATCACATTCTCTTTATGTTTTAATATGAGATTGTGTATAACATAGATTCTCATTCGAAACATACACTTTTGACATGCATGAGTACAACTTTTACAATGTCTAGTGCAGGCACAATTTTATTTACAAGGAATAAAAAAGATTGCCCGAATCTCCGAGTGACCAAAGAAAACACAAACTTTTATGTGAAAATCTCATGAGTCATTTTGTGAGACATGTCTCTTATTTAAATCACTCATTAAAAAATATTACTTTTTATATCAAAAATATTAAAATATTGACGATCAACCGGCTCACAAGATATAAAGAAAATATTATACAGTCCCATTATACTCCAGCAGAATTGTTTCATTTCGATAAGCACAATTGGGAATGAAAAGTACATTAATACCTTGGTTAGATAGAAATTCATTAAGAAACATTTTATTTGAGATAATTACTTTAAAAAAAATTAAGTGTGTAGACAAGTTCTTTTTATAAAATTAAAAAAAAAATCAAATAAAGTTTTTATAGAATAAATAAGAGATCATTTTTTGATGTTTTAAATTTTTTTTTTTAGAAAAAAGAATCAACCGGATAATATATCGCAAACAAATAAAAAAAAATTAACAACTACAAATATTTAGAATAATCGTCCAAGCACTTTATTAATTATTTTTATTTATAACAATAAATTTATTGAATAATTATCTAACTTGTGATAAATGGCCAAACAATAGGAAATCTTATTTAACTCAATTCGTTGTTCTCGTGCGACATTTGAATATTTATTCAACAAGAGAATAGGCAAAACTGCCTAGGAACAAATGGAAAATTTAAAACGACCATATAAAACATCACTGAACCTCCCAAATCAAAATACATAAATTGTTCTAACAGAAAAACTAAAAAGGGATTTCTGCGCACACCCACCAATTTTGTATGTGTTAGTTCTAACCTGAAACGCCAGTAGTCTCGCCCGGGCCAAATTCAGAATTACAATGCCACAAACAAATCCTTGACAAACTGTAGTTCTACATTAGAATCTAAATACTCTACAACCAGAAGCATATATAGTTTCTTCGGTACCAAAGCAGGTGTGCCTCGCCTATGGCTACACACCACCTCGCACGAGAAAGAGTTTTGATAAAAATTGAGGGAAAATTACACATGGGGATTTCATCGAAAGAATAACTGTAGGCTCCAAGGGATTAAAGCTAAATTTCAGGGTTCAAAATCCACAAAATTAGCTTAATAATCTTGCCAGCACCTTATGAGTCCACCATTTCATCTTGTATCTCATTGGGCGCTATCAGCCCTGGAATTGATAGCATTCTTTGTCGGTCCCTTTCTTTCTGTGCAGCAGCTTCCTCGGCATAAAGATCCTTGTTGTCCTGTATTGTTTTAAAGGTAAGATTCAGTACAGAGTTATAAAACTCAATTGAGATTGGGATGAACATTCAAGGCTAAGCATCTCATAAACGTCACTTTCAAACCTTTTCCACCCACAGTCGCCCGTCTTTCATCAAATGGACACTATCGTTTTAAACATTCTAAAATTTTAGATCACCGTATTTGGACATGGGATCTGTATATACAGGAGTAGCTGTCGGCCATGATTTCATGAGACATCTAAGTCTGTAATATTATGATTCAATGCCATCTCATAAAACAAACTGAAATGCTCAGAAATGAACCAGAATTATCAACATTCTCTCAATTTCAAACAATCTAAATGATAGTTTGGATGTAAGGATTTGAAATCCACGAATCTAAATTTATTTTCGTTGTTCAGATAACTTGTACAAAAGAAATTCAACTCCCTACTTATTTACACTACATTTATATTAATCACAAAAGAGTTCAAATCCTTAAAAAATTGGAGTCATTTGACATTCATTGTGATTAATATTGATTATAGTGTAAATAAGAAGAACATGGATTTGTGGTTCCTCTGTTTAACTTACTTAACAATGAAATTAAATTCGATTTTGGCTCAATCCAAATACAACATGAGGGAAATTGTAGAGAAAAATAGAAATTCGCTGTAAACAGGGAAATAAGACCTAGGCATACTCAAGCAAATCGAGATGTGCATGTTGCATGAATCAACATGCGTAACCAACAATTCACCTGAGCTGAAAATTCCTTTGACTGCACAAGGAAGTCTCTTATGTGGTTCTTGAATGACGAAAGATCAGCTCTCGACTCAAAAAGACCATTTACAAATTGGGTTACCTGACAAGACATTAAAAAAACAAGGTAGATTGAAATGTGAAACAACATATAAGCTCACAAACTTTGTCCACAGGCTTCTCTTCAGTACCTCAGCTGCCGTCATGTTAGGGAAGGATGAACTCAAAAGTTTGATTGTGTACTCACGAACAAACATGCCATTATTAGGATAAGGATAAGGAGCAGTTGCAACATCCCACAAAGGCTCAGTCAATACACCAGATTCCACCTACATTGAAAAAAAATATTAGGGAAGCCCGAGTGGACTGAGTGATTAAAAAAATTAAGATAGAAAACAGAATAAGATTACCAGGCTAAATAGGTGCTGCAGCAACAGCACATGCAATTTAAAACCAGGCTTGTGGAAGGTGTCAGTCAAAACAGCAAAGATTTCTTGCTCTATTGTCGAAAGATAAGTCCTATAGAACTGATTACAAAACTCAGAAGCCTGCCAATTAATGAAAGCGATTGTAAGGCCTGGCATAGAATAAATTGTGTGAGACACACAAAAACCAACCAAAAAAACACCTGAAAGTTTTTCAGCATCTCCAGTAATAGGTTGAGTCCAGTTTCGGCAATATTTCGTTCAGTATGCCGGAAGGCCCAAATGATGGAATCCATGATAAGTTTTAGTTGCTAAACAAAAACAGAAAACATCACATTCATAAAAAGATAGTGACAAAAAGTCCAATTTATTTAAAATAAGTAACGTTTAAAGCCCTAAATATTTTAGAACAACTTCACAGGCCATAGATCATTATCAACAAAGTGATTGGGAATATTATGTACGACAACATACCTCACTGGACAAGTGCATCAAAGCAAGAAAACAATGCGTAGCAATTGCCCGAAGTAACGAAAAAAATTTTAGCCTGTGCTCAGGATAGTCTTCAAAATTTTTTGTGATCATCTGCCATGTAACCAATGATGTCAAACACGCAAAATGATATGGTAGTTATTGTTGATAATAAAAGTCCATGAATCATAAACAAAAACTGAAACATGGCCATTTAAATTATTTAGCAAGAAGTATTTCGTCAACCTCTAGAGTACACTGAAAAACAGCTTCAAATATGCGAGGAACATCCTCAATCATAGCCCCTTTGTACCTAAACAAAGTAAGAAACGATGAGCAAAATGCGGCAGGGCCACAAAAAAAAATGAAAACTTAACAATTTTTCTTTTTTTAAGGCATACTTATTTATTATTGTGGCGAATAGAGAAAGAACTTCCGACTCTCTGGCATCAGGTAAATTCCGGGCATAGTCACCAAGTACGGGATCCATCATCGGAGGAACAAACTGTTTACCAATATGAGGTTGGTCTTCAGCTTTGTCAAGAAATGTCTCAACGAGCTTTAATGTTTCCCTCTTGACTGAGCTGTTAAGTGGTGAACATGAATATCAGAATCCAACAAACAGGTAAACAAAGCTTCAAAATTTGGATCTTACCGTAGAAGTTTTACAAAGGATGTCCTGGAAGCGTATGGCCCTCCTTGTTGGATGCTGGTAGATATAAGTTCACTGTACATTCTGCAGCAGACAGACAAAATCTTAATAAGAAAAGTGTTGAGACGTGAACATGCTTGGACAAAATGTTTAGATAGATATTTCAAAAAGTTCTAGACAGACCTGTACACATTGAGCATGTCCAAAAAGATTAGAGAAATCTGTGACATGAAATATGTTCCAAGAGAGTTGGCAGCACTAGTATTTGTCTGGGGAAACAATATCACGCATAAGAGTACATGTGTAACAATACATTTGGAAGAATCAAATTGAGCATTAGTATTCAGTAACACAAAAAATTCAAAGACACCATATTTATGAACGACCTGTTCTCTCTTTTAAGAAAAATCACATGTGACTAGCTCTCTACCATCTAAGAATAAGCCAACATCTTCATTCACCATCAGACATTGTAGATACGAGAATGCACAGAGGATCATATTAAAATCAGTTAAAATACATGTATAACCCCAATAATACATGCTTACTCTGATATAACATACCTGCAATATATTAAGCACTGCCCTTATCACATCTTGATCTTTCAGGAAATCCACGCTCTGATGTGCCTGCCCTATAATTTCACCCCATTTCTGCAAAAGACAATGCATTACCACAGATCAAGCTCTACAGGAGCTGAAGTTAATGCTAGTATAAAGTAACAGCGATTTATTCTTAAAACAGGTGAACGTATAGGAAATTACCTGATTAGGAAGCTCCATCAATCTCTGTAAATATTCGTCCCTCTTATGAGGATCCGATTCCGCTTGAATCATATGACCCACCTACAGTGACAAAGATACAGAATTTAAAACTTAAAACTAACATTGGGATAATTTACGTGTAATACATCGTGTTAAATCAAGAATATCGTAGTCGCTCCTTTCCTTAATTTAAAATCTGGCAAATAACAAGGTCTTACAGATTCATAAAAGGAATGGATCTGATGAGGCTCGAGATCTGCAATAGTCGTTGGAAGAGTGGTTAATAGTTCTGAAACGAACGGTTCATTTTCTCCAACCTGGAACGAAGAAAATGACATGCATGATTAAAAAATTGTTGGCTTCCAAAGATATTGCTTGCCTATTCCTATCAGAAAAAATGATCGATTGAAGCCCGACCTGTACAATAACAAATTTACGTTTGCATTTCTGCACGATTTTCAAGAACGTATCACATGCCATGTCCTACACACAAGTTGACGGGATATACACTATTAGAGCACAATAAAAAAACCTGAAAATAATTAATGAAGGAGCATGTGCTTGTAAGTCCAAAGATAAAAATGCAGGACGTAAACAGAAGCACCCTGCCCTACCAGCGGCTACCATACGTGCGGTATTATTTAATATAACTGAGCAAATATCAGATTAAACCTGAACTCCAGGATGGGTTTCGTGCATGAATTCAAACAACTTGTTCACGACAGTTTTCAAGAACTTCCAATGGGCCCTCAAAAATCTCGGGTACTGCCCAACCACATACCTGCATCCACGGAAGTGAATCATAAAGGATAAGTTTCAACCAAATTAGACAAGCAATGTCTCTTAAGTCGCCTACAATTTATAGAGTGAACCATAGATAGCACATCAATCAGAACTAGTTCTCATGCAGTACCATAACCGACAATTGTCACAATCTAAGAAAGAATCTTTACATTATATTACTGGCAATGACTGCTTTATTGTCCTTTCCTTTGGTAATCTCACAGAGGTTCAACAAATCACGAATGACCATCACCAGAAACCTGTTTTCCTGTCGAAAGTACAAAAGTTGCACAAATCCTTCAAATGTAGAACAGAGAGTTGGAGACAATTCTTTCATGTCAAAAAATGACGCAACCACAATGATGAGAATAGGATTAACTAATATATTAAGAATAGCTTTGACAAGAGCAAATATAAGTAATAAAACTTCAATTTTAACGATTCAAAATGGAACTATAAAACTGGAATCACACTACTACACTAGCACAATCATATTTTCAGCCATGATCACACGAGGAATAAAAATGAACCTAACAGGTTTTATCACCTAAATTTGGATGCTAAATTGCTAATGAATGGATGGCCACAATAACAAGGATACATTGTTTACAACTGCAGAAAGGGATACACAAAGAAGCAAACAAAAAATAGTCGAATGAAAAATAATGTCTGGTGCAAGCTTTGGTTTAGCTACGAATCAAAGTTATGCCTCAACATAGGCTCATAACATTCATAATATTAATAGCAAATACATCCTAAGACAAGAAATAAATATATAAAGGAACTGACATGACAAACATTATATCGTATGGAAAAAACAAGTAAAAAATGTAATTAAAATTTCCCCTCCAAATTCAAAAAACAAAAAAAAATACATACCTGCTCCTCCACCATTGAACCAGAGATAGATCCAATTGCCCAACATAATGTATTGAGGTTGTTCCAGGTCCAATCCTCTCCACTCAGTTGTTTACTTAATTTCTTCAGCATCTGTTTTTATAGCCAGAAATTAAATCCAAAAACTGAATTGGGTAGAAGTCAAAAGCACATAAAATTAAATACAGAGCCTTTCAGCATCTAGAAATATAACCAGAAGTTGGTGAATCGTTCAAAAACTAGGAAGTAGGAAGTGAAGTGCTTCGGAGAGAACAAAATAATTACTTAATTCTACCAGAAATAAAAATTATTAATCGTACTCAAATACAAAAAAACAGGATGAGAAACCACATCGAGCCTTCAGAGCCACCACAGATAGTGACAACAGTACCAGAGTCCAAGCAGATAACTCTGACAACCTAAATGCTAGTGTTTTCTATATTAAAAAGGGCTGCAGGTTAAGTTAGGGGAACAAAAATTCACATTGGAATTAAAACATCTAAAAAAGAGCCATGAGGTGTAAATTGACAAAGCCACTAGCATGCATTTATTCCTTTATTAGGGATTTCAAAGTCTCTTTTTTTAGACATGATATAAGCTTTACATTTGTTTGTGGAATTGGAGGCGGCAATAAGAATTCAGTACCCAAGAGTAATACCTGAATACTAGAAAAATATATCAAACAAAAATCCCACTTGGAATTCACTAAATCTGCCATGGGACATTCAGAAAAGCAGGAACGAATAAACGTTAGTTCTGGACTCTGGTCCCTGAATGACTTTAGTTTGTTCCAAAACATTATTGGGGAGAAGGGAATAAGCCATGTCTAAACTTAAAGAGTGTATCATGCACAGTGATATAACGATACGTCGGCTGTGATTGTGTTTCATCAGCTGATTGAATTTTACTGCAGCACAAGCATTTGACCATAGTAAATACGACACACGCAACTCCTTTCCACAAGCTCACATAGGTGCAGAAATGAATACCTGTTGTTCCGTATCTTCATGATCAAGATGAGCCAAGTAGATCAGAGTTTCCCTCATAATCTGCAAGTTTTTTTATAATTAAGCGTGTCAATATGAGGTAGAATAGTATGCACGAGATTCAAATTGAAAAACTAGGAAACGTGAAGTGCTTTAGGAATTTAAGACTTGAGATCAAGGACCTTATACTGCACAAGCACATCATTGTCTTTCATGGTTTCACGAACTATATTTCCATTTTCATCCTCAACGATAAGCACCTCTTCTGGCTTTGCCATACGACAGATCATCAGCAGTCTCAACTTTGACATTGGTCCAGCATACAGCTGACGTCGCTGCATGAGTTGTGAACCAAGTCCATCAACCATACCGAGAAGCGGAAGCATTGGAGTCTAGTTATTCAATACAAAAATCAGGTAGCTATTGTATAACTCTATATAGGAGTAAAAGTTGGTTCAAAGAAAAAGTCTCTTTATTTGATGAAGATACACGGAATGCTATAATCAATTAATTAATCATGTAACTTTCTCTTTATCTAAAGATTAGTAAAGATTTATAACTTTTATACATTATTATACATCCATTCCAGTGTTCTAAAAAGCCTGTTTAAGCACGCTTAAGCTTGAAGCTCGACAAAAACGCCACGCTCCGGAGGAAAACGGAAAAAAGCGGTCAAACTAATTAAAACGTTTAATTAAGCGTGCTCAAGCACAATTAATCGTATCTGTATATTTTTTATTCTTTTTATTTTGAAAGTATGTCTTTTTATTTTAAAATAATAAATTAGGTTTATAATTTAGATGTTTATTTTTAAATTATGATAAGCGTGTCTGACAATGATTTGACAAATATTTAGGATTTTTTAATGTGATCTAGTTGCAAGATTGTAATTATGAGATTTTTATGTTTTTATAAATATGAGAATTAATGCATCAGACCTAAATTTATCATATTTATGTATTATTTTATCTATTTATTGACCGAATTAAACGTAATTAAGGCGTTTAATTAAGTGTGCTCAAGCACAATTAATCGTATCTGTTTATTTTTAATTTTTTTTTATTTTCAAAGTATGTCTTTTTTATTTAAAATAATAAATTAGGTTTATAATTTAGATGTTTATTTTTAAATTTTAATTATGATAAGCGTGTCTGACAATGATTTGACAAATATTTAAGATTTTTTAATGTGATCTAGTTGCAAGATTGTAATTATGAGATTTTTATGTTTTTATAAATATGAGAAATAATGCATCAGACTTAAATTATCATATTTATGTATTATTTTATCTATTTATTGGTTTGAGATAATTACAATTACACTAAAGATAAAAAACGTTTTTTCACGTTTATGCCCGTGTTAATCTTGCTTAAGCTTGAAAAGCTTGGAGCTCGACATCCGCGCTTCGGGGCACTTCACGTTTTTTAGAACCTTGATCCATTCTTAGGATATGTTGACACATTTCTACTGAAGCACAGTTTTTAACCAATTTGCCTAATTGCAAAGATTAAAAATAAAATCGAAGTGCAATAACAGTCAATGTCACTATGATACAGTTCGATTCTTTTTTAAACAGAACTGATGATGGAAAGGGAATTGTATCAAAGATAATGGGGCTGCTGATTTCATTGTACATAGGATATAGCAAATTCACGTCTAAGGCTAACCAGAAACAAAATTAGAACAAGTAATCTATTTTCTCAAAGTTGAGGATCCATTCAAAGTGGTCAACACAAAGAATCAACAATACTCAATTCTACCCAAGTCACTAACATAATTCCAACTCGGTATGTTATCCACAACTCGCCATGAAACTTCAGACTTTAAATCAAGATGGATTTCACCATCCAAGAAATGCATGCAACAAAAACAGAGGAATATTGTTGTATAAAACAAGTCCCAGAAAATTAAGAGGGAAAATACAAATGTGTTGCCCTTTTCGGAAGGGTTTTCAACCAACCAACTGCAAGAGAAAGCAACACCAAAATAATCATCCTTCACAAGGCATAACTTTACACAGATTTCCATATTTGTTAAGTCCTGATCTGATACGAGAAACATATGTTCTATATCTCAACTCTAGCAAGCTAACATAATTTCCATAAATATTTCCAAGCAGCAAACAAATCAGCTAGATTACGAGTTTTAAAGTAACAGAAGACAGAGAATAGGTAAAACATCATTGCACCTGCAGTCCCATCATGTTTGCAGTCACTGCCGGATTATCCAGATTATGGTGAGCTTCAAACAGCTCCAAAACTAGGGAGTTCCAATAGTCCAAACAAACCTGCAAGCCAATAGACCTCAAAAACTAACTTGGTAGCTGCTAGTGTAGTGACAGCTTTACCGTCATGTATCATAAATTATTGATGCTAGGCAGATCAAGACTAAAACTAGGAGCTCCAGGTAGTGTTGGAGCAAAAAACAATGTAATAATTGTTATAAAGAAATTGAGGAAGAAATGTGTCTACCTTAAAAACTTCAGTATCATCCACATATGAGATATTGATGAGATACTCAAGGCCGATTAGCAGCGCATTTATGTTCTCTTGTGATGATTCTAAAACTCGAATGTGAGACTGCATCAGAAAACAAAAGGAAAACCAGAGGAGAGTTATTTCAGTGAAGGACACCGCTGGCCACAATCAATGTTCTAACACTGTTGGCCACAGAATAATAAAGTGGGTTCATAATTTAGAACAACACACAAGCGTGGGAGGCCTTCCCTGGAAATAATAGAACTAAAGATGAAAAAACCAACTGTCCACATAGTCATTCGTGTGATAACCAGTAGCAGACTCTAGGGTAAAATCTCCACAGAGAACTTTCTATACCAACTACATCAACTCGATAATATATCAATCACTAATTAAAACAACCTCATATACATAATAATTCATATATATGTGACTAGTGGAAATATTCCACCTGTATAAAAAAATTACAAAGCTTTAAATTAAAATTAAAAATATCCAACATAATTGCAACTTGTTTACAAGCAACTTCCACGTGATGGCATCCAAAAAATAAACGTAGCAAACCAATTTTCAAGAGGTTTTTTATTTCGTCTGTTCTAGTTCCTTGGAAGAGATGACAAAGGGAGTTTACCTTGTAAAACGATGTGAAAAACAAAGCCAAATTCTGAATGAAGGCCTGGGAGTAAAAATGTAGCAGAATATCAGCATTGACAAACAAGGAACAAACTACAAACTTTGACATTAGATATCATTCAAAAAATACCTGCTCCTCAGTGTTTCCATTCGCATAAGCCTCTAAAAAGTTTGTACTTGGGGGGAGGATGTTCTACAAGGCAACAAGGATAGTTTCCGAGAATCATCTAAGAATCCCACTCGTTGTCCCAAAAATTTAGTGAAATCAACATCGCAATATTGCATAAATATAAGAAATACCTGCAGTTGCACCAAGAATATTGTATACATATTGACATACTGCATGTTATAAAAATCCCCAAAACTAAGAGCAGCAACCTGCAAAGCCCGGTTCATGCACAGCCATAATTATTTTAGGAAAGAGCACAATTAGCGTTCTAAAGGTGACAGTGCAACATACCTCCGTCAAACACTGAAGTGTCAGATTGCGATATGCAGGCACGGGAAAAAACTTAAGAAGTGTTTCAAGCTGCCGAACAAAGACCCAGGGGCAACAAATAAAATTTAGCAAAAACAAATCTTAAAAAACAAAAGATTCGGTAAATCAGAAGGTCACAGATCCTCCCAATCTAAGAAGAAACCACATGAAAGGAAAGAATACACACCAGTGGAGACTCAAATATGTAACCCAGAGGAATCCATGAAAGAAATGCATGCAATGTAGCTAGGGTAGCCCTGATAAGCTCGGCCCTTTGAGATGCTGATAATACGTACAAGCATAATTCGTGAATGAGCTGGAACTCACTGTCAACAAACATAACTCCAAAACATTAGGAGAAAAGAAACAGCATGATTGAAAATACGAACAAGTGAATTGCTAGTGGCAGACATCACGCGATTACAAATATAAAAAATTGAGTTAACCTGCAATGAAAATCTAATTGACAACATAAAAACCACTGAAGTAATCCATAACTAGACCAAGAATCAAATTGCTACCTGTTCAATGATTGTTTTAACTCTTTAATCTTTTGCTGAGTCATTTCACCCCTTGAGAAGTCAAAGACCTCTTCACTTAGAAGCTGACAACATCTTTTCGTCAACTAAATTTACTTCCTTATTAATAAATACAAACAAAGGTATGAATTACTGACTTTTAGAATGGCCATGCAATTCTCGCAGATGGTTTCACTAGTTTTTGCAGCTGCGACCAAGTCAGGAATGAAGCTTCGCCAACGGGCTGGCCACTCATGCTTCAAAATCTGAGAAAACCATACCACAATCTTAATCAAGTTAACATAGAGAATTTTAGTCGCAAGATTCCCCAGTTGAACGAGGAGATCCATAGAAAGAAACTCTGAATTCTATAGAGGCAATCATATCAAGAATAAAATATAAATACCTGCACTAATATAATGTTGAGTTTGTTAACATATAACCTCTCTCGCCGAAAGGAGATCTCATCGCTTGAAAGCTACAAAACACATTGCTTTGTGAAACTCTAAGCATACAAAACCTCATAACTTAAACATAACAGGAAAGATAATCACAAAACTCGTCCCAGAAAGAATTGGCCATAATCACCTTCACAATAACTTCGGAAATATAGTTTTTCATGCCGTCTCGTTGTTCGGCAGGCAAAGCATTCCATCTATACTTGATAACACCTTCTAGAACCTGTTCAGGAAGCAGTTCAATTATCAGTATCACCAAGCAACGTATAAAAACAAAAGACGAGAATTAGCAACATGCAGAGAGTAGTTGGTGACTTGGTGTTAAAAACAGAGGTGGAATCTTACTACAACACATATTAGACTTCTCCATGGAATAGTTAATCAGACCTGTAGGGCAAAAAACTTGGTGTTCAAGTTCTGAGTACTGGATAAAATGTGAACCACTTGAAGCCACATATCTGGATTATTTTGCAGGTCCCGCAAAATATGATCTGCGGCAGTCCTCTGCCTCATGAAAAGAGAAAGCCGATAGATGTTATTCACATAATAAGCAAAAAAGAAAATTTCCAATGGCTATTCCATGCTCTTTATCATTCAATGTAAATTTCTCCACTACCAATGGAAACCACGAAAAAAAGTAAAACTAATAACCAAAATTACAATTCAGATCCGTAAATAATGTATGAAATTAAATAAAGAGAGTTTTACACGAGTAAATATATTCAGCACGAAAGATGCATGGAGAGGTGTAAATAATCAAGTGAAAAACCACTCTTTCAAGGCATAAAATTTTAAAACTATCAATATTCATCCTCAAGAACATTCAGAATTAAGACATGTTCCTTCCTCATCATCCATACATTCATAATATATCATTTGTGAAATTTAAATCATGACTTTCAAAACAATAGACCAAAATAATATCTAAATATCCGTCTGCCACATCCATCAGCCATTCCTACGATATTAAATATTATTTTGTTATTAAATATTTTTTATGATACTTTTATAGCTTTTATCTAATCAAACTGACAAGGCGGACTCAATTTGTCCGTTCTGATATGGTTGCACAAAGTGGTAATAAATTTATTACTTTACAGTTAAATAATTGATATTGGTAGAAATTACGCATGAGTTATGGCACATTCCTCCACTTGTCTAGTAATAGAGGTAGATTATAAAACTTTTGAAGTTTTTAAAAAAAAAATCAAGGTTCAGGCTTTAAGCTGAGTTCAACTGAAACCAAGTGAAAAGAATAAAAAGATTTACTGATTATTCCGATTAGATTGTCCCAATATACTTCGAGACTGGATGTTAAAATTATTATATGCTTTTAAGAAATTAATAACAGTGATGTCATCAATTACAATGTTTATCGTGAACCGAGAGTTTGTTAGGTCGAAGTAAAGTGAAATCAGCTCAAGTCACGCTACACTTTTTCTCTGTTTATAGATTCAAGGGTGTTTCGATATAACCAAGGTGACTACCAGAGACACAGTAAGAAATAAACAAAGCAGCAGAGTACAAAAGGCAAAATACACAAACTTGTTGCAGGAAATTAGATCACGCACTGTTCCAAACAAGGAATTTTTTCTATTTAAGTAACGGACAAACCTTAACGACAATCAATTGCATACCTCCACACTGAACGCAAAGCATAAATATTAACCGTATTCATGCTAAAGTTAAAATTTATGAAAGGTAGTCATAACATGCGCAAAAAGCACCAAAGATAACGTAATCTAGAACGACCATGCACAGAGTTCACATGCATGGTAGGAGAGCCATAATTTCGAGTTGTGAGAAGGTTCAACAGTCCATAAGTTCAGTATGCATTCACTACCTCCCTTGGAAAATAATATGAAAGATAATAGCCTAAGTGTAGGTGATCGTTGTAAATGTCTCTATATCGCCAGTGTTGAGAACGTCCTAATAAATTACACAAATGTTAAAAAAGCCTCTTAAGTATATAATCACTCTCAAAAACAGAGCAGACGAGTCACATTGTTCCATACCTGGCATTTTTACTTTCTTTCTAAAGGACAATTAGGGAATATAAACAAAATGTGCCAGAATCCTTAATAGATGCGAACAAAATAATTTTATAAAGACCTGAATAGAAGCAAGAAATATTTGTGGCCATACGAAATATATGCATTGAATGATAAGCTTACTGTTTATCCACAACGTTATATATACACTTTCTAGTACATTAACTTGAATCATGGACAAATAATCACTGAGAAAATTCGCTTAAAATCCAAAGAGGAATTAACTATACACGTAACACTCCATGGTTCGGCCCGTCGGGAAATTATTTAATTCTAAAATTTTCAGGACGAAAAAACAATCACAGCCCCAACAGTTAATGGCGTTCATCTACAACCAAATTCTCAAAAAATTATAGTCAGTGTCCATAGTAGATAACGCTACTTACGATGCCACAAACATTGCTTCAAAACTCAAGACAAAATACATCGCCTTTCTTGCACTCACCGTTAGCAATTACAAACGCAAAAGCCAAAAAACGACAACCAGAGAAACTCCGATATTCCAAAAAAACATTAAAAAAAACGATTAAAAGAATGCTTCAGACCTCCTCTTTAGATCCAGTTCCATAGAAAGCAGCGACAGTGGCATCGAGCAGAGCAACATCCACCGGATGGCTCAAATCCCGCAACTTCTCTGCCGCCATGGAGAAGATCACCGCTCCCTACTGAGAATAAAAGCCCTAGCAGACAAAAAAACAGCCAGCTATCCGAAAACCCTAAGAAACAAACCCTAGTTTCGATGCAGAAGAAGGAATTGGGAAATTTAAAAAGACAGCTTCAAAATGAAGCAGAACAAGTGAGGGATTTAGAGAGGGGCTTTGAAATTAGTTTGAGCCCTTCCCTCCGTTTATATAGTGTGAGAGAGAGAGAGATTTTGATTTATTTTGTATATACTGTTTTCTTCTACCTTATGTAATAATAATAATTATTATTATTATTATAATAAATTATGAGACAATATGGGCTGGGCCGTAGCCCGTTTTAGGATTTCGACCCATTCATACTTTTTCAAATTCGAGCTAACGGAGATTAGTTATTTTAATTCAAACTGTAATTTATTCAAAAAATTAAATTCAAATTGATTCATTAAATCAAAATTAAATTTTAATTTGATCTATTAAATTTATTTAAATTCAATAAAATATGAGCATAAAATATTTAATATAAAAAAGTTAGAAGAGCGATCAATGTTTTTTTTATTAATTAAGATGACTTTGTAAATTTAAAATTTTCAATTAAAAATTGGATATATCACATATATAATATAAATAAATAATAAATAAATAAAAGTGTGATCGTTTTTTAATGAAGTCTAACATTAAACAAACAAAATAAAAATAATTTGTTGATCAATGATTATAAACATGTAATTAGATTCATTCTTTTAAAAATATCATTAAAATATTTCTCTAATAATATTTCAATTATTATCTATACCCCAATAACTAGAAAGTTAATGATGATTTCTTTCATTACGACCACATTTCTCATCAAATTCATCGATTAGCAAAAAGAAATTAANTATATTTTGCACAGTAAAAAATAAACTCAACATCTATTTTACTCAAAACACATAACTGCAGTAAAAGTCGTAAAATGATAAAGATCAAAACAAACCTAAAACTAGCATTTTTTTCAAAAGTAGCATAAACTTCATAAATCTTCTCAAAAACCACTCTTTACTTCCAAAAGTCATGAAAATCTATAAAGTACGGTAAAATCAATAGATGTGCCGAAAAACTAGCAAATGTCCTCGGGTTAGTGCACCATCCACTCAGCCAGTTCAGTCGTCCAACCCTCTTGTCTCAACAGTAAAATCTCACCTGCATCATCCACCCCTAGTGAGTATATTGACTCAGAAAGCATTAATTGTAACGTCCGAAAAATCAACCTACGTAAACCACATGCATGCAAATTATTTTAATTGCTTAATTATTTTATTTAATTGATTTTAAATGCTAGCATGATATTTAAATGTATGATTGCGTAATTAAATGATAACATGACATGATTACATGAAATTAAGGATTTTACCCGAATATTCGATAATAGGCAGGGGAAAGGAGAACGGGGACGAACCAGACAAGAATATTTATTTTCATTAATTAATGTCGAGGCTCCTTAATATGATTTAAAAATGATTTAATTTTTTTAAAAATGTTGGAGTTCGAATTATTTTACAAATTGAGCTCGATTTGTCCCAAGAAGCCGATTTTGGCCAAACAAGGAGTTTTAAAATATCAAAAATATTATTTTATGAAAACTTATTTCATAAACTTTTATTATTTAATTAAATAAGTGTTATCGGGCTCAATTTAATTAATTTAAGTAGGTTCAATTACCCTTAAGCTTGCAAGCCCAAAACCAAAGCCCATTAACATGTTGATTATTTATAAATAAGTGACCAAGGACTTTTAAAAACCAAATATCATACCCTAGCAGCTGTGAATCACCTTGCACACACCTTCAATAATTTCGAAAATATTGGGGAAGAAGAAGGCTTGTGTTCTTCGTCGTCCGGTCGTCCAACGTCGCACCCTCACCGAAGATCATATATTCGAGCGTTAAGCACGTTTTCTAAACCCTTTTAAACATCATACAAATCATAATATATGTGTGTTTATTGATTATGCATGAAAAATATTGGTGTTCGATTATTTTACGGTAAGATACGGTTTTTTCAAAGTTTTAACGATTTTACGTTTATTCGAAAAACGTTATGAATCCAAGGGTTAAGTGCCAATACATGATAAAAATATGAATGAATTAGGGACAAAACATGATAAAATAATAGAGAATACCAAGCTGGAGCCATAGGAAGATTCAGAAAGAAGAAGTCGTGGGTTTCGTGTGGTAGGTTTAAGGTGCAAGGTTCGATTCTTATGCATGGAGCTTTGGGGCTCGACCAGGTCTGGGGGTTGGGTCGGGTCATAAAGGTCATGGTTAGGGCCTAGGAAGAGTCCTAGGAGGGCTAGGGCTCAAGCCATGGGCCAGGGAAGAGTCCACGTGAAGTGGGACTCCCCCTCACGCGAGTGCTGGTGCAGCAGCGGCCATGGGGGCTCGCTGCTGGGGCTTGGGCGAGTTAGGTAGGTCCTATAGGGTCTAAGGATGATGGGCAAGGGCTGGGCCAGGGGCTGTAGTAGTTGCGCTGGCCGCTGGCTCGAGAGGGCGTGAGGGAGCATTAGCGCGCAGGTGGTGTTCTGGCTTCAAGGGGTTCGCTACGTGGGTTCCACTGGGTCTGGGCATGGTCCAGGGATGGTTAGGGTCAGTTTGGCTTGATGGTGGCTCGACTGGAAGATTCCTAATGTCACTAGGAAGCTATAGGCGTGAGGATCACCATAGGCGCAGAACTTGGCAGGGGAGTTTGAGCGAGCTAGGGCTAGGTTCTATGGGCTGGGCTTGGTCATGAGGGTGCCTAGGTGGGTTGTCTCGGGTTTGGCTCGAGGTGGCTCGAGCGTGGCTCGAGTAAATTGAGAGCGATGGCTCGGTGTGTTCATTAATGTGTCAAATTCGGAAATATTAAGACAAAAATTAGAACCATGGGTCCACGGGTGCTGTTCATGACTCACAAGGGTAAAATAAATAATAAAAAAAAGTAATGTTTAAAATTTGGTATCAAAATAATGAGTTTTGGATTTATTCAGGATTTAATTGCCTCACGAAACGCTAATTAAAGAATTAATTGAAAATGAAACGTCTGATTATTCGTTTTCTTAAAACGTGCTAGAAATTTTATTTTTTTTTAAAACAAACCTCACTAAATCGGCCGAGATGCATAATCACATGCATAAAATATTTTGGAACCATTTTAAAAGTAAATCACCCAACTAACATTTGAAAATCAAAGGAAATAGCCCATACTATAACCTCTCAAAAACCACTCATAAATAATTAAAAGTCATAAAAATATTCTTAACATAACTTAAAATCATAAATAATAACTAGCGCGGAAAACTAGCGTCGGTCCTCGGGTTATGTGCACCTTCAGTCCAGTCAGATCAACCACCAAGACCTCCATAAACATAATCATCATAATCACCTGCATCAATCACACCTAGTGAGTCTAAAGACTCAACACGTCATATCCTTGATAACAAGTAATACGTAATACAGTTCACATACAACAGTGAAAAATACTTGTACTTAAAATATCATTTTCATGAAGATGCATAAATTTTAAACAAAACCATTTTTATGATGCATAAACTTTAAATAAAAACATTTTCATAATGATGCATCCTCTTTAAACATAAACATTTTCATAAACTTTTTCATATCAACATAAACATATTCATATTCATATCCATATCCATATTCGTATCCATATTCAT